>NW_018407336.1:124329-124560 GCF_002113885.1 Mizuhopecten yessoensis
TTCCCTGACTAATTACCTTACAGCTGTAGCCCTGACTAGAGTCCTAGGTAGACATTACCTAACACCTGTAGCCCTGATTAGAGTCCTAGGTAGACATTACCTAACAGCTGTAGCCTTGAATAGTTACCTAACCGCTGTAGCCCTACTAGAGTCCTAGGTAGACATTACCTAGCAGCTGTAGCCGTAACTGAAGTCCTAGTAAGACATTACCTAACAGTTGTAGCCCTGACT
>NW_018407336.1:135288-149995 GCF_002113885.1 Mizuhopecten yessoensis
CACAGCTGAAGCCCTGATTAAAATTCTAGGTAGAAATTACCTAACAGTTGAAGCCCTGAATAGAACTCAAGGTAGAAATTACCTAACAGCTGTAGCCCTGACGAATTCCCTAACAGCTAAAGCCCCGAATAGAACCCTAGGTAGAAATTACCTAACAGCTGTAGCCCTGACTAGTTACCTTAAAGCTGTAGCCCTGACTAACAGCTAAAGCCCTGACTAATTACCTAACAGCTGAAGCCCTGACTAATTACCTAACAGCTGTAACCCTGACTAGAGCTCTAGGTAGAAATTACCTAACAGCTGAAGCCCTGACAAGAACTGTAGGTAGAAATTACCTAACAACTGTAGCCTTGACTAATTACCTTACAGCTGTAGCCCTGACTAACAGCTAAAGCCCTGACTAATTACCTAACAGCTGAAGCCCTGACTAATTACCTAACAGCTGTAACCCTGACTAGAGCTCTAGGTAGAAATTACCTAACAGCTGAAGCCCTGACTAGAACTGTAGGTAGAAATTACCTAACAACTGTAGCCCTGACTAATTACCTTACAGCTGTAGCCCTGACTAACAGCTAAAGCCCTGACTAATTACCTAACAGCTGAAGCCCTGACTAATTACCTAACAGCTGTAACCCTGACTAGAGCTCTAGGTAGAAATTACCTAACAGCTGAAGCCCTGACTAGAACTGTAGGTAGAAATTACCTAACAACTGAAGCCCTGACTAGAACTCTAAGTAGAATTTACTTAACAGGTGTAGCCCTGAGTAATTACCTAACAGCTGTAACCCTGACTAGAGCTCTAGGTAGAAATTACCTAACAGCTGAAGCCCTGACTAGAACTGTAGGTAGAAATTACCTAACAGCTGAAGCCCTGACTAGAACTGTAGGTAGAAATTACCTAACAGCTGAAGCCCTGACTAGAACTGTAGGTAGAAATTACCTAACAGCTGAAGCCCTGACGAGAACTCTAGGTAGAAATTACCTAACAGCTGAATCCCTGACTAATTACCTAACAGCTGAAGCCCTGACCAAATACCTAACAGCTGTAGCCCTGACTAAAAACCTAACAGCTGAACCCCTGACTAATAACCTAATAGCTGTAGCCCCGACTTATAACCTAACACCTGAACCCCTGACTAATTACCTAACAGCTGAAGCCCTGACTAATAACCTAACAGCTGAACCCCTGACTAATTACCTAAAAGCTGAACCCCTGACTAATAACCTAACAGCTGTAGCCTGACTAACTATCTAACAGCTGTAGTCCTGACTAATTACCTAACAGCTGTAGCCCTGACTAGAGTCCTAGGGAGACATTACCTAACAGCTGTAGCCTTGAATAGTAACCTAACAGCTGTAGCCCTACTAGAGTCCTAGGTAGACATTACCTAACAGCTGTAGCCCTGACTGAAGTCCTAGTAAGACAATACCTAACAGTTGTAGCCCTGACTAGAGTCCTAGGTCGACATTACCTAGCAGCTGTAGCCTTGACTATTTACCTAACAGTTGTAGCCCTGACTAATAACCTAACAGCTGAACCCCTGACTAATAACCTAACAGCTGAACCCCTGACTAATTACCTAATAGCTGTAGCCTGACTAACTATCTAACAGCTGTAGTCCTGACTAGAGACCTAGGGAGACATTACCTAACAGCTGTAGCCTTGAATAGTTACCTAACAGCTGTAGCCCTACTAGAGTCCTAGGTAGACATTGCCTAGCAGCTGTAGCCCTGACTAGAGTCCTAGGTAGACATTACCTAGCAGCTGTAACCCTGACTAAAGTCCTAGTAAGACATTACCTAACAGTTGTAGCCCTGACTAGAGTTCTAGGTCGACATTACCTAGCAGCTGTAGCCTTGACTATTTACCTAACAGCTCTAACAGCTGAAGCCCTGACTAATTACCTAACAACTGAAGTCCTGACTAATTACCTAATTACCTAACAGCTGTAGCCCTGACTCATTACTTCACAGCTCTAGCCCTGACTAATTACTTCACAGCTGATGCCCTGACTAATTATCTTACAGCTGAATCCCTGGACTAGCTACCTTACAGCTGTAGCCCTGACTAACAGCTAGAGCCATGACTAATTACCTAACAGCTGTAACCCTGACTTGAGCTCTAGGTAGAAATTACCTAACAGCTGAATCCCTGACTAATTACGAACTGTAGATAGAAATTACCTAACAGCTGTAGCCCTGACTAATAACCTAACAGCTGAAGCCCTGACTAATAACCTAACGGCTGAATTACCTAACAGCTGAAGCCCCGAATAGAACCCTAGGTAGAAATTACCTAACAGCTGTAGCCCTGACTAATTACCATTATCTAACTGCTGACGCCCTGACTAATTACCTAACAGCTGAAGCCCTGACTAGAGCTCTAGGTAGAAATTAACTAACAGCTGAAGCCCTGACTAGAACTGTAGATAGAAATTACCTAACAGCTGTAGCCCTGACTAGAGCTCTAGGTAGAAATTAACTAACAGCTGAAGCCCTGACTAGAACTGTAGGTAGAAATTACCTAACAACTGAAGCCCTGACTAGAACTCTAGGGAGAAATTACCTAACAGCTGAAGCCCTGATTAGAATTCTAGGTAGAAATTACCAAACAGTTGAAGCCCTGAATAGAACTGTAGATAGAAATTACCTAACAGCTGTAGCCCTGACTAGCTACCTTACAGCTGTAGCCCTGACTAACAGCTAGAGCCCTGACTAATTACCTAACCTGAAGTCCTGACTAATAACCTAATAGCTGTAGCTCCGACTAATAACCTAACAGCTGAACCCCTGACTAATTACCTAATAGCTGAACCCCTGAGTAATTACCTAACAGCTGTAGCCTGACTAACTATCTAACAGCTGTAGTCCTGACTAGAGACCTAGGGAGACATTACCTAACAGCTGTAGCCTTGAATAGTTACCTAACAGCTGTAGCCCTACTAGAGTCCTAGGTAGACATTACCTAGCAGCTGTAACCCTGACTAAAGTCCTAGTAAGACATTACCTAACAGTTGTAGCCCTGACTAGAGTTCTAGGTCGACATTACCTAGCAGCTGTAGCCTTGACTATTTACCTAACAGCTGTAGCCCTGACTAATTACCATTATCTAACTGCTGACGCCCTGACTAATTACCTAACAGCTGAAGCCCTGACTAGAGCTCTAGGTAGAAATTAACTAACAGCTGAAGCCCTGACTAGAACTGTAGATAGAAATTACCTAACAGCTGTAGCCCTGACTAATTACCATTATCTAACTGCTGACGCCCTGACTAATTACCTAACAGCTGAAGCCCTGACTAATTACCTAGCAGCTGTAGCCTTGACTATTTACCTAACAGTTGTAGCCCTGACTAATAACCTAACAGCTGAAGCCCTGACTAATAACCTAACAGCTGAACCCCTGACTAATTACCTAATAGCTGTAGCCTGACTAACTATCTAACAGCTGTAGTCCTGACTAGAGACCTAGGGAGACATTACCTAACAGCTGTAGCCTTGAATAGTTACCTAACAGCTGTAGCCCTACTAGAGTCCTAGGTAGACATTGCCTAGCAGCTGTAGCCCTGACTAGAGTCCTAGGTAGACATTACCTAGCAGCTGTAGCCTTGACTATTTACCTAACAGTTGTAGCCCTGACTAATAACCTAACAGCTGAAGCCCTGACTAATAACCTAACGGCTGAATTACCTAACAGCTGAAGCCCCGAATAGAACCCTAGGTAGAAATTACCTAACAGCTGTACAGCTGTAACCCTGACTAGAGCTCTAGGTATAAATTAACTAACAGCTGAAGCCCTGACTAGAACTGTAGGTAGAAATTACCTAACAACTGAAGCCCTGACTAGAACTCTAGGGAGAAATTACCTAACAGCTGAAGCCCTGATTAGAATTCTAGGTAGAAATTACCTAACAGTGGAAGCCCTGAATAGAACTCAAGGTAGAAATCCCCTAACAGGTGTAGCCCTGACGAATTACCTAACAGCTGAAGCCCCGAATAGAACCCTAGGTAGAAATTACCTAACAGCTGTAGCCCTGACTAATTACCTGACTAATTACCTAACAGCTGTAGCCTGACTAACTATCTAACAGCTGTAGTCCTGACTAGAGACCTAGGGAGACATTACCTAACAGCTGTAGCCTTGAATAGTTACCTAACAGCTGTAGCCCTACTAGAGTCCTAGGTAGACATTACCTAGCAGCTGTAACCCTGACTAAAGTCCTAGTAAGACATTACCTAACAGTTGTAGCCCTGACTAGAGTCCTAGGTAGACATTACCTAGCAGCTGTAGCCCTGACTATTTACCTAACAGCTGTAGCCCTGACTAATAACCTAACAGCTGAAGCCCTGACTAATAACCTAACAGCTGAACCCCTGACTAATTACGAAACAGCTGTAGCCCTGACTAATTACCTAACAACTGAAGTCCTGACTAATTACCTAATTACCTAACAGCTGTAGCCCTGACTAGAGCTCTAGGTAGAAATTAACTAACAGCTGAAGCCCTGACTAGAACTGTAGATAGAAATTACCTAACAGCTGTAGCCCTGACTAGCTACCTTACAGCTGTAGCCCTGACTAACAGCTAGAGCCCTGACTAATTACCTAACAGCTGTAACCCTGACTCGAGCTCTAGGTAGAAATTAACTAACAGCTGAAGCCCTGACTAGAACTGTAGGTAGAAATTACCTAACAACTGAAGCCCTGACTAGAACTCTAGGTAGAAATTACCTAACAGCTGAATGCCTGACTAATTACCTAACAGCTGAAGCCCTGACCAAATCCCTTACAGCTGTAGCCCTGACTAAAAACCTAACAGCTGAACCCCTGACTAATAATCTAATAGCTAACTCTAAGTAGAATTTACTTAACAGGTGTAGCCCTGAGTAATTACCTAACAGCTGAATCCCTGACGAGAATTCTAGGTAGAAATTACCTAACAGCTGAATCCCTGACTAATTACCTAACAGCTGAAGCCCTGACCAAATACCTTACAGCTGTAGCCCTGACTAAAAACCTAACAGCTGAACCCCTGACTAATAATCTAATAGCTGTAGCCCCAACTTATAACCTAACAGCTGAACCCCTGACTAATTACCTAACAGCTGAAGCCCTGACCAAATACCTCACAGCTGTAGCCCTGACTAAAAACCTAACAGCTGAACCCCTGCCTAATAATCTAATAGCTGTAGCCCCAACTTATAACCTAACAGCTGAACCCCTGACTAATTACCTAATAGCTGAACCGCTGACTAATTACCTAACAGTTGTAGCCCTGACTAATTACTTCACAGCTCTAGCCCTGACTAATTACTTAACAGCAGAAGCCCTGACTAATTATCTTACAGCTGAATCCCTGACTAATTATCTAACTGCTGACGCCCTGACTAATTACCTAACAGCTGAAGCCCTGACTAATTACGTAACAGCTGAAGCCCTGACTAGAGCTCTAGGTAGAAATTACCTAACCGCTGAGGCCCTGACTAGAACTCTAGGTAGAATTTACTTAACAGGTGTAGCCCTGAGTAATTACCTAACAGCTGAAGCCCTGACAAAAACTCTAGGTAGAAATTACCTAACAGCTGAATCCCTGACTAATTACCTAACAGCTGAACCCCTGACTAATAACCTAACAGCTAAACCCCTGACTAATAACCTAACAGCTAAACCCCTGACTAATAACCTAACAGCTAAACCCCTGACTAATAACCTAACAGCTAAACCCCTGACTAATAACCTAACAGCTAAACCCCTGACTAATAACCTAACAGCTGAACCCCTGACTAATTACCTAATAGCTGAACCACTGACTAATTACCTAACAGCTGTAGCCCTGACTAATAACCTAACAGCTGAACCCCGACTAATTACAAAACAGCTGTAGCCCTGACTAATTACCTAGCGCCTGAAGCCCTGACTAATTACCTTACCGCTGTAGCCCTGACTAGTTACCTCACAGCTCTAGCCCTGACTAATTACTTAACAGCTGAAGCCCTGACTAATTATCTTACAGCTGAATCCCTGACTAATTATCTAACTGCTGACGCCCTGACTAATTACCTAACAGCTGAAGCCCTGACTAGAACTCTAGGTAGAAATTACCTAAGAGCTGAAGCCCTGATTAGAATTCTAGGTAGAAATTATCTAACAGTTGAAGCCCTGAATAGAACTCTAGGTAGAAATTACCTAACAGCTGTAGCCCTGACTAATTACCTAACAGCTGTAGCCCTGACTAATTTCCTAACAGCTGAAGCCCTGATTAGAATTTTAGGTAGACATTACCTCACAGTTGAAGCCCTGAATAGAACCCTAGGTAGAAATTACCTAACAGCTGTAGCCCTGACTAGTTACCTTACAGCTGTAGCCCGGACTAACAGCTAAAGCCCTGACTAATTACCTAACAGCTGTAGCCCTGACTAGAGCTCTAGGTAGAAATCACCTAACAGCTGAAGCCCTGACTAGAGCTCTAGGTAGAAATTACCTAACAGCTGAAGCCCTGACTAGAACTGTAGGTAGAAATTAACTTACAGCTGAAGCCCTGACTAGAACTCTAGGTAGAATTTACTCAACAGGTGTAGCCCTGAGTAATTACCTAACGGCTGAAACCCTGACGAGAACTCTAGGTAGAAATTACCTAACAGCTGAATCCCTGACTAATTACCTAACAGCTGAAGCCCTGACCAAATACCTAACAGCTGTAGCCCTGACTAAAAACCTAACAGCTGAACCCCTGACTATTAACCTAATAGCTGTAGCCCCGACTTATAACCTAACAGCTGAACCCCTTACTAATAACCTAACAGCTGAACCCCTGACTAATTACCTAACAGCTGAAGCCCTGACTAATAATCTAATAGCTGTAGCTCCCACTAATAACCTAACAGCTAAACCCCTGACTAATAACCTAACAACTGAACACCTGACTAATAACCTAACAGCTGAACCCCTGACTAATAATCTAACAGCTGAACCCCTGACAAATTACCTAATAGCTGAACCCCTGACTAATTACCTAACAGCTGTAGCCTGACTAACTATCTAACAGCTGTAGTCCTGACTAATGACCTAACAGCTGTAGCCCTGACTAATTATCTCACAGCTGTAGTCCTGACTAATTACCTAACAGCTATAGCCATGACTAATTACCTAACATATAAAGCCCTGACTAATTACCTAACAGATTAACCCCTGACTAATAACCTAACAGCTGAACCCCTGACTAATTACCTAACAGCTGAAGCCCTGACTAATAACCTAACGGCTGAACCCCTGACTAAATACCTATCAGCTGTAGGCCTGACTAATTATCTAACAGCTGTAGTCCTGATTATTTACCTAACAGCTGTAGCCCTGACTAATTACCTCACAGCTGTAGTCCTGACTAATTACCTAACAGCTGTAAGCCTGACTAATTACGTAACAGCTGTAGGCCTGACTAGTTACCTAACAGCTGAAGCACTCACTAATTAATTAGCAGCTGTATCCCTAACTAGAAATCTAGGAAGAAATTATATAAGAGCTGTAGCCCTGACTAATTACCTAACAGATGAACCCCTGACTAATAACCTAACAGCTGAACCCCTGACTAATTACCTAACAGCTGAAGCCCTGACTATAATTTGGGGTAGAAATTACATAACAGCTGAAGCCCTGATTAGAATTCTTAATTACCTTACAGCTGAAGCCCTGACTTAATTATCTAACAGCACAGCTGAAGCCGGGACTAAAACTCTAGGTAGAAATTACCTTACAGCTGTAGCCCTGACTAATTACCTTACAGCTGAAGCCCTGACTTAATTATCTAACAGCTGAAGCCCTCAATAATTACCTAACAGATAAAGCCTTGACTAATTACCTAACAGCTGTAGCCCTGACTAGAACTGTAGGTAGAAATAACCGAACAGCTGAACCCCTGACTAATTACCTAACAGCTGAATTCCTGACTAATTACCTAACAACTGGGGCCCTGATTAATTACCTAACAGCTGAAGCCCTGACTATATTACCTAACAGCTGTAGCCCTACTAGAGTCCTAGGTAGACATTACCTAACAGCTGTATCTTTGATTAGAGTCCTAGGTAGACATTAACTAACAGCTGTTTCCCTGACTAATTACCTAACAGCTGTAGCCCTACTAGAGTCCTAGGTAGACATTACCTAACGACTGTAGCCCTACTAGAGTCCTAGGTAGACATTGCCTTACATCCGTAGCCCAGACTACAGTCCTAGGTAGACATTACCTAACAGCTGTAGCCCTGACAAGAACTCTAGGTAGAAATTACCTAACAGCTGTAGCCCTGACTATATTTTGGTGTAGAAATTACATAACAGCTCAAGCCCTGATTAGAATTCTAGGTCGAAATTACCTAACACCTGAAGCACTGACTAATTACCTAACAGCTGAAGCCCTGACTAAAACTCTAGGTAGAAATTATCTTACAGCTGTAGCCCTGACTAATTACCTAACAGCTGAAGACCTCAATAATTACCTAATAGATAAAGCCCTGACTAATTACCTAAAAGCTGTAGCCCTGACTAGAACTGTAGGTAGAAATAACCGAACAGCTGAACCCCTGACTAATTACCTGACAGCTGAATCCCTGACTAATTACCTAACAACTGAAGCCCTGACTAATTACCTAACAGCTGAAGCCCTGACTATATTACCTAACAGCTGTAGCCCTACTAGAGTTCTAGGAAGACATTACCTAACAACTGTATCCCTGACTAGAGTCCTAGGTAGACATTAACTAACAGATGTTTCCCTGACTAATTTCCTAACAGCTGTAGCCCTACTAGAGTCCTAGGTAGAATTTTCTTACAGCTGTAGCCCTGACTAGAGTCCTAGGTAGAAATTAACTCACAGCTGTAGCCCTACTAGAGTCCTAGGTAGACATTACCTAGCAGCTGTAGCCCTGACTAGAGTCCTAGGTAGACATTAACTAACACCTGTTTCCCTGACTAATAACCTAACAGCTGTAGCCCTACTAGAGTCCAAGGTAGACATTACCTTACACCTGTAGCCCTACTAGAGTCCTAGGTAGACATTACCTAACACCTGTAGCCCTGACTAGAGTCCTAGGTAGACATTACCTAACAGCTGTAGCCTTGAATAGTTACCTAACAGCTGTAGCCCTACTAGAGTCCTAGGTAGACATTACCTAGCAGCTGTAGCCCTGACTGAAGTCCTAGTAAGACATTACCTAACAGTTGTAGCCCTGACTAGACTCCTAGGTAGACATTACCTAACAGCTGTAGCCTTGACTTTTTACCTAACTGCTGTAGCCCTGACTAATAACCTAACAGCTGAACCCCTGACTAATTACGAAACAGCTGTAGCCCTGACTAATTGCCTAACAACTGAAGCCCTGACTAATTATCTAACAGCTGTAGCCCTGACTAATTACCTCACAGCTCTAGCCCTGACTAATTACTGAACAGCTGAAGCCCTGACTAATTATCTTACAGCTGAATCCCTGACTAATTACCTAACAACTGGGGCCCTGACTAATTACCGAACAGCTGAAGCCCTGACTAAAACTCTAGGTAGAAATTACCTTACAGCTGTAGCCCTGACTAATCACCTAACAGCTGAAGCCCTGATTAGAATTCTAGGTCGAAATTACCTAACACCTGAAGCACTGATTGGTTACCTAACAGCTGAAGCCCTGAATAATTACCTAACAGCTGAAGCCCTGACTAAAACTCTAGGTAGAAATTACCTTACAGCTGTAGCCCTGACTAATCACCTAACAGCTGAAGCCCTGACTTAATTACCTAACAGCTGAAGCCCTCAATAATTACCTAACAGATAAAGCCTTGACTAATTACCTAACAGCTGTAGCCCTGACTAAAACTGTAGGTAGAAATAACCGAACAACTGAACCCCTGACTAATTACCTAACAGCTGAATCCCTGACTAATTACCTAACAACTGGGGCCCTGACTAATTACCGAACAGCTGAAGCCCTGACTATATTACCTAACAGCTTTAGTCCTACTAGAGTCCTAGGTAGACATTACCTTACAGCTGTAGCCCTGAATTACCTAACAGCTAAATCCCTGACTAATTACCGAACAGCTGAAGCCCTGACTAATTATCTTACCGCTTACGCCCTTATTAGAGTCCTAGGTAGACATTAGAACAGCTGAACCCCTGACTAATAACCTAACAGCTGAACCCCTGACTAATTACCTAATAGCTGAACCGCTGACTAATTACTTAACAGCAGAAGCCCTGACTAATTATCTAACAGCTGTAGCCCTGAATTACCTAACAGCTGTAGCCCTGACTTGAGTCCTAGGTAGACATTCCCTTACAGCTGGAGCCCTGACTAGAGTCCTAGGTGGACATTACCTAACAGGTGTATCCCTGACTAATTACCCCACAGCTTTAGCCCTGACTAATTACATCACAGCTCTAGCCCTGTCTAATTACCTAACAGCTAAATCCCTGACTAATTACCGAACAGCTGAAGCCCTCAATAATTACCTAATAGATAAAGTTCTGACTAATTACCTACGAAAAAGCTGTAGCCCTGACTAAAAACCTAACAGCTGAACCCCTGACTAATTCCCTCACAGCTGTAGCCCTGACTTGAGTCCTAGGTAGACATTCCCTTACAGCTGGAGCCCTGACTAGAGTCCTAGGTGGACATTACCTAACAGGTGTATCCCTGACTAATTACCGAACAGCTGAAGCCCTCAATAATTACCTAATAGATAAAGTTCTGACTAATTACCTACGAAAAAGCTGTAGCCCTGACTCGAGTCCTAGGTAGTCATTACCTAACAGTTGTAGCCCTGACTAAAAACCTAACAGCTGAACCCCTGACTAATAACCTAACAGCTAAACCCCTCACTAATAACCTAACAGCTAAACCCCTCACTAATAACCTAACAGCTGAACCCCTGACTAATTACCTAACAGCTGTAGCCCTACTAGAGTCCTAGGTAGACATTACCTAGCAGCTGTAACCCTGACTAAAGTCCTAGTAAGACATTACCTAACAGTTGTAGCCCTGACTAATTACCTCACAGCTCTAGCCCTGACTAATTACCTCACAGCTGTAGCCCTGACTAATTACCTAACAATTGAAGCCCTGACTAATTACCTAACAGCTGTAGCCCTGACTAATTACCTCACAGCTCTAGCCCTGACTAATTACCTAACAGCTGAATCCCTGACAAATTACCTAACAGCTAAAGCTCTGACTAATAACCTTACAGCTGAAGCCCTGACTAATTATCTAACAGCTGACGCCCTTACTAATTACCTAACAGCTGAAGCCCTGACTAATTATCTAACTGCTGACGCCCTGATTAGAATTCTAGGTAGAAATTACCTAACATTTGAAGCCCTGACTAGAACTCTAGGTAGAAATTACCTAACAGCTGAAGCCCTGATTAGAATTCTAGGTAGAAATTATCTAACAGTTGAAGCCCTGAATAGAACTCCAGGTAGAAATTACCTAACAACTGTAGTCCTGACTAATTACCTAACAGCTGAAGCCTGGACTAATTACCTAACTGCTGAAGCCCTGATTAGAATTCTAGGTAGAAATTACCTTACAGTTGAAGCCCCGAATAGAACTCTAGGTAGAAATTACCTAACAACTGTAGCCCTGACTAATTACCTAACAGCTGTAGTCATGACTAATAACCTAACAGTTGTAGCCCTGACTAGAGCTCTAGGTAGAAATTACCTAACAGCTGAAGCACTGACTAATTACTGTACAGCTGAAGCCCGGACTAATTACCTAACAGCTGAATCCCTGACTAATTACCTCACAGCTGTAGCCCTGGCTTAATTACCTAACCGCTGAAGCCCTGACTATATTACCTAACAGCTCTAGCACTGACTAATTACCTAACAGCTGAAGCCCTGACTAATTACCTAAAGGCTGTAGTCCTGACTAGAGTCCTAGGTAGACATTTCCTAACAGCTGTAGCCCTGACTAGAGTCCTAGGTAGACATTACCTAACAGCTGTAGCCCTGACTAGAGTCCTAGGTAGACATTACCTAACAGCTGTAGCCCTGACTACTTACCTAACATCTGAAGCCCTGACTAATTACCTAGCAACTGAAGCCCTGACTAGAGCTCTAGGTAGAAATTACCTAACAGCTGTAGCCCTGACTAATTACCTAACAATTGAAGCCCTGACTAATTACCTAACAGCTGTAGCCCTGACTAGAGTCATAGGTAGACATTACCTAACAGCTGTAGCCCTGACTACTTACCTAACACCTGAAGCCCTGACTAATTACCTAGCAACTGAAGCCCTGACTAGAGCTCTGGGTAGAAATTACCTAACAGCTGTAGCCCTGACTAATTACCTAACAGCTGGAGCCCTGACTAGAGTCCTAGGTAGACATTGCCTAACAGCTGTAGCCCTGACTAGAGTCCTGGGTAGACATTACCTAACAGCTGTAGCCCTGACTACTTACCTAACAGCTGTAGCCCTGACTAATTACCTAACAGCTGGAGCCCTGACTAGAGTCCTAGGTAGACATTGCCTAACAGCTGTAGCCCTGACTAGAGTCCTGGGTAGACATTACCTAACAGCTGTAGCCCTACTAGAGTCCTAGGTAGACATTACCTAACAGCTGTAGGCCTGACTAGAGTCCTAGGTAGACATTACCTTACAGCTGTAGCCCTGACTAGAGTCCTAGGTAGACATTACCTAACAGCTGTAGCCCTGACTACTTACCTAACAGCTGTAGCCCTGACTAATTACCTAACAGCTGGAGCCCTGACTAGAGTCCTAGGTAGACATTGCCTAACAGCTGTAGCCCTGACTAGAGTCCTAGGTAGACATTGCCTAACAGCTGTAGCCCTGACTAGAGTCCTAGGTAGACATTGCCTAACAGCTGTAGCCCTGACTAGAGTCCTGGGTAGACATTACCTAACAGCTGTAGCCCTGACTAGAGTCCTGGGTAGACATTACCTAACAGCTGTAGCCCTGACTACTTACCTAACAACTGAAGCCCTGACTAATTACCTAACAGCTGAAGCCCTGACTATATTACCTAACAGCTGTAGCCCTACTAGAGTCCTAGGTAGACATTACCTAACAGCTTAAGCCCTACAAGAGTCCTAGGTAGACATTACCTTACAGCTGTAGCCCTGACTAGAGTCCTAGGTAGACATTACCTTACAGCTGTAGCCCTGACTAGAGTCCTAGGTAGACATTACCTTACAGCTGTAGCCCTGACTAGAGTCCTAGGTAGACATTACCTAACAGCTTAAGCCCTACAAGAGTCCTAGGTAGACATTACCTTACAGCTGTAGCCCTGACTAGAGTCCTAGGTAGACATTGCCTAACAGCTGTAGCCCTGACTAGAGTCCTAGGTAGACATTACCTAACAGCTTAAGCCCTACAAGAGTCCTAGGTAGACATTACCTTACAGCTGTAGCCCTGACTAGAGTCCTAGGTAGACATTGCCTAACAGCTGTAGCCCTGACTAGAGTCCTGGGTAGACATTACCTAACAGCTGTAGCCCTGACTAGAGTCCTAGGTAGACATTACCTAACAGCTGTAGCCCTACTAGAGTCCTACCTGTAAATGTCATGTTATGTCTGACAAATTTCTGTAGAGTGTTGATGACCTTGTACATCCGATAACTCATCGTCCGGGCTGCACACCTGTGGCAAATATAATAGTAATAATGCCAACGTGTAATACCAGTTACACAAGGTAATACAACCAGAATGTATAGAGGCACTTTCTAATAGCACTCATCACTGCGACAGAGCACCTATCCTTGCACGATGAAATTGATAAAGCATCTACCATTGTTACAGATAACTTGTTAACCATACCGGACATTGCATGGACACTTCTGCTATCACCACCTAATGTGAGTGACTACTTATGTACGTACCTTAGATGTAAAGGGATACTTCCTTATAGTACCTTCTTTGCGTTCCTTCCAAATTAGCATATAAATATATTATAATGTATTAGTGAAATGAAAAATTGATAAAAGACACAACTTATATACCAAACAAAAATGTCAAGCTGTGCTACTTCTAGACCTCACTAGAGTAATGAGTGAGTTCTAGACTTATTCCTTGACTGAATTCTCCCTGGGAGTTCTAAATCCACAAAGAGTGACTCATAGATAGTTGAATATATAATAAAATATCATGAATATTCTATGACAATATTGTATGGTATATCAATATTCACATTATAATACGTTAAGAATATAATTATACAACTGCTTGTTATTAATTACAAATACAAGTCCATGTTGATTTAAGGAGCGATTTTATCATATTCATACTGTGTTTATAGTAAGTGCTTACTGATATTTATAACCATGTTATAACCATTGCTGTTCATGTTTACAATATAGATTATTAGTACATTATAATATAAGTTGATATAGATAATAATAGTTATATAAAGGATTTTTTACTGGTTTCATTGTCACATTGGGTACAACCATTTAGTAAAGTATGTAGAGTATAGTAAGAGTGATTATCATTGAGTAGAGTAGCCGAGAGTACTTGTCTGTGATGGTTGTATCTGGCACAGTCATTGAAGTAATGATCACTTGTTTCCTGTATATAACCACACTCACATCGAGCAGATTCTAATAGATGGTCATTAAATATTTCTAATTTGACATAGTATAATATTGATTTTTCAATAATATAATAATAATATACAACATTTATATAGCGCCCTATGTAATTTG
>NW_018407337.1:0-477 GCF_002113885.1 Mizuhopecten yessoensis
CAATGTGCTTACTGTTATGATTTGATAATGCACTAGAAATTGACTGAGTACCAATAAGTACTCATGTCAAATTTTCCGATGTTCTTTTTCTCACTCATGCTGGATATTCAGTCACACAACAGTCATTTGATAAGAGACTTACATAAGCTTTAATTTAACGTTAAAACTCTGACTGAATTCAAGCTGCGGTAGTCAGGGGGGAATTAAGCTTATATCCCACTTTGAGCATATATATCGGCATGTTGACAAGTTTACAGATTTCATTTTATTCTAAGTCAATTATAGGCCAAATATATTTGTGCAAAAGAATAAACAGGATAAAAAGTTTGAAAATAATACAGATGATATACCTCAGATAAAACATTTATCAAAGGGGCAAGTTCAAAAATCAAGTATATGCCACAGTGACATTTTTGTACTTGACACTCCACTATCCCAAGATGTACTTGCATACCAAATCTAGTTACTGTAGGTGAA
>NW_018407337.1:1538-2175 GCF_002113885.1 Mizuhopecten yessoensis
AGTCATCAAGGGTTCCTCCGTAAGGGCTGGCTGACCATACCCCTGTGGTCTACTCGTAGTATGTCAAATTTGAAACACTACTCTTTCGGATTTGAGATAAGGACCTTACACCCAGGGTCTACTTTATTGCCAGTGACCTTGGTGTTTCCCTTAGAAACATTTTAAACCCCTATTACATATCTACATATAACAGTGTATCATATTGTCAAATTTCAGAATGATTAGTCTTTTGCATCCTTTGGTCTCTAATTTAGAAACAGTAACCTTGACCTTTGACATTTTTTAAACCAACGATTGCAATTCTGTTTATCACAGTGTATTGCTTTGTAAAATTTCAGATTGATTCAGAATATCTCCAGACAAGATTTTTAAAGAATTTAGCATAACTCTGAAATGAAAGCACAACTTCATGTGGTATAGTTCATATGAGGAAAGTTTTATTGAAATCGGAGATGTACGTACTATAAGAGTGAGTGCTAGTTTAAATAGAACAAGAGTATTGCATGGCGGAACAATATTTCTTGCATACAAGCAGAGATATCCGCATTTCCGGCGGTGCTGGATAAATCTATCCGACCCGCGGGTCTGGAATACTTACACGCACAGAATGGCAGGATAATTCTAGTGACCTTTCGGA
>NW_018407337.1:3654-4461 GCF_002113885.1 Mizuhopecten yessoensis
ATATCCAATGATTTTATGTTTGTTAAATTAAAACCATATTGTCCTTCTTAGACCCTTCATGAACTTCCATGCCAAAAGCTTTAACCACGAAATTATGCAAGAAAAGTGAAGTCCCAAACACGTCCAAAATTTCCATAATTGGGCATTTTCCCCCCAAATTAAATCCATATTGTCCTTCTTCGATCCTTCTTGAACACATTCATGCCAAAAATTAGGACAATTACACATGATCTGACTGAACTGTACACCACTGAAGAAACTTGAACCAAAACTTTAGCCTAGAAATTGTGCGAGAAAAGTTAAGTCCCAAACACGTCCTAAATTTCCAAAAATAGGAATTGTTTTCCCAAATTAAATCCATATTGTCCTTCTTAGACCCCACATGAACATTCATGCCAAACCAAAAATTAGGACAATAACACATGATCTGACTGAACTGTACGACACTGAAGAAACTTGAACCAAAACTTTAACCGGACGGACGGACGCAAATACTATTTTATAATAAGTCCGTCGAATTTCGACGGACATATAACAGGTAAACAAAAAGCTAGGACAACTCTCTGCAAAATAAAGTAGGTTAGACTTCACTGCGGATCAGGAGTCAGGAGGGATGTAGGGGTTGTGGTGTGTACCTTCACTTAACCAGTACCAGAATATTTTTGCAGGCCCAAAACATAGACATTTTAACTGAAAATTAACTTTTCTGACAACCTAGGGATACAATTGTCTTCCTCTCTCAGTCCAGCAAGTCGATTGATTACCCTCACTTGAAACATGATTTAAGTGAAAAGTTTTCTACTCGAA
>NW_018407338.1:0-477 GCF_002113885.1 Mizuhopecten yessoensis
TTGACAGTACTTTAAACTTTGTTTTACGCTAGTCGCCTTCTGTGTCGGCAGTACTTCAGACTTTGTTTTATGCTAGTCCCCTTCTGTGTTTGCAGTACTTTAGACTTTGTTTTACGCTAGTCCCCTTCTGTGTTGGCAGTCCTTTATACTTTGTTTTACGCTAGTCGCCTTCTGTGTGGGCAGTACTTCAGACTTTGTTTTATGCTAGTCCCCTTCTGTGTTTGCAGTACTTAAGACTTTGTTTAATGCTAGTCCCCTTCTGTGTTGGCAGAATTTTAGACTTTGTTTTACGCTAATCCCCTTCTGTGGTTGCAGTACTTTAGACTTTGTTTTAAGCTAGTCTAGTCGCCTTCTGTGTCGGCAGTACTTTAGACTTTCTTGTACGCTAGTCCCCTTTTGTTTTGGCAGTACTTTTGGCCCCTAGCATCACTTGTCATCCTAGAAGGACTGACGGTGGGGTGGTATTGTTTTCCATAC
>NW_018407338.1:4694-5134 GCF_002113885.1 Mizuhopecten yessoensis
ATACTTAAGACTTTGTTTTACGCTATACCCCTCTGTGTTGGCAGTGCTTTAGACTTTGTTTTACGCTAGTCCCCTTCTGTGTTGGCAGTACTTTAGACTTTGTTCTACGCTAGTCCCCTCTGTGTTTGCAGTTCTTTAGACTTTGTTTTACGCTAGTCCCCTTCTGTGTTGGCAGAATTTAAGACTTTGTTTTACGCTAGTCCCCTTCTGTGTTGGCAGTCATTTATACTTTGTTTTACGCTAGTCCCCTTCTGTATTGGCAGTACTTAAGACTTTGTTTTACGCTAGTCCCCTTCTGTGTTGGCAGTCTTTAAGACTTTGTTTTACGCTAGTCCCCTTCTGTGTTGGCAGTATTTAAGACTTTGTTTTACGCTAATCCTTTTCTGTGTTGGCACTACTTTATACTTTGTTTTACGCTAGTCCCCTCTGTGTTGGCAGTA
>NW_018407338.1:15201-70121 GCF_002113885.1 Mizuhopecten yessoensis
TATACAGTTGTATAAGATTAGAATACAGTTGTATAAGGTAAGTATAAGATTAGTATACAGTTGTATANAATACTGTTACCATACTGTTACCATGCTCTTACCATACTGTTACCAAAATTCGTAGATGGTATCATTTGTGTGTATCTTGCGTTCATCATTAAATAAACACTTTGCTAGACCGGTGGATTCCATAGTTCCTGACGTTTGCAGTAAGCGTGACAGCCATGGTTATCTTTACTTATTATAAATACGAAACTAACTGGTGCTTCTCTGAATTTTGAATTCCTACTCAGCCCTTGCACCACCGATGAGTCATATGAGGACGTTTTCATACTTTATCTATTCGTCATATTTTGTAGGTGCATTTATGTATGTGGTTTATCTTTTAAATATAGACCTTGGAAATAGGCCATCATAGATGTAGGTTATCTAAGGGTTTAAAGGAAACATGATTCGTTTGATTATTAAATCATTCATTTTCATTTTCATGAAATATAGCTTAATACAAAACTCTGTTTTAACTTGGCCAAAGGTAGTCACCTGGCCAAGTCTTGTTGCAGCCTTCAACAAAACTAAATATCGCAGCCTTAAACAAAACCAAATATAACAGCCTTAAACAAAACTAAATATAGCAGCCTTAAACAAAACTAAATATATCAGCCTTAAACAAAACTAAATATAGCAGATCAGTCAAGATCAGAACAAATCTACAGCTGACATATTTAATGTTAAGGACCTTTAATCAAAGTTGTGACGTATTGTGCTATCTATTCCTTCCGTCGACGTGCCATATCAACTGTTCTTGCAGATGACAAGATCGACAATGATGCACATCAGAAGTCTTGTTTGTGTAGCAATGGTTGCACAAGGTACAGTGACTATTTTGTTATTAACCATGCATGTTATTTCATTGAACCCACAAAAACTGACTTTTTCTATATTTCGAAGAAGTTGAATGTTTTAAATTATTTTATACAGAATTTCATCTTACATTAATGCTTTCTTTGAGTTTCAATGATAACGCTTGATGTATGGCAATTATAATGTCCGACATTCCTAATACAATTATACAATTTCTGAGAGATAAGGACAAAATTCCAGGTATTTCATCGCATATGTTCTAAAATCTCAACAAGTTACATTTTTGTACGATTTTTGTTGATATATTTGATATTATTTCATTAGATATTATAAATAGTACACGGCTACATAAACATTCGCCACAGTGATATACACTATACCTTTATCGTCAGTGATCCATGGGTGTCCGAACGGTTGGGAATCCTTTGATGGGTCCTGCTATTTTGTGTCTGATATAAAGGAAGATTTGCTCACAGCTGCGGTATTTTTAAATCAATATATTTTCTGCAAGACATGCATATGTTAATCGAATAATTCCGACAACTCTATATCACATTTAATAAGTGTATATATTATCTATATCTATTATCAGTCGCATGAAAGGTTAACAAACTTTCGGGTCGTCGATCGGAGATTTCGTTGTGAAAGTATACATTGCAGTAAGGCCAACATTAACTCCTCAATCTTCAGTCGGAGTTTTACACAGATATTCCATCTGAAACACAAATTTCGTTAGTTGTCAATTATTGCCATCAAAATATATACTATCAAAGGAAAACAAGTCCGGGTGTTCCGGAAGGGTAAGCGTATCATGCTTCACTTCATCCACGACACACAGAATGTAAATCTAAGTCACGGGTTCATAGGGGGCACACAGCTAGTGGCAACAAATACACTTTTGAAACCCTGTAATGAAAGTGTGTCCGTCAGCAGTCGGTATTAAAAACCGCCATGATATTCGGAGCAAGATCTAAGATACCGAGTAACTGCCACACAGAAACAACGTATGTTGGGGGAACCAAAGATGGTACTGTCAAGGTAGGGAATGTTTACGATCATCCAATCGAAATCGTACTCCTTATCGTACAGACTAGTACTAAGCTGAACCTGTTGGTCATGAGGATAGAAGAATGTGTTCTCAGATAAGGAGCTTTGAACTTGCAACAGGAAAAATGGCTTAAAGCTTATTGATGGTAATACGCTTTAGGCATTTTTTTCCCGCTGACGATGTTCGTAGCCCGTTTTTATGTTTTATAACTGGTAACATCAGGTTTTAACTCAATCCTAAGCTTTCTGTTGTTATTTGCTTGCAAGTTAGGTACTACTATTGCAGTTTTAAGTTTGTTTCCACGAATATCGACAGGACTAGGGACTTATAAAAATAATATGTACCAGCATTTTGAACAGTAGTAAATAAACAATAAGTAATGTAGGCGACTGTTATTTAAATTGTGAGATTTTTACACTTGAAGAATGGATAACGAATTACAATATAGCGCCCTGATATACTAATTTTCTATATTTCTGCAAGCTGCTGTGAATACCCGCCCGTTCTCTGAATCATCTGTGTACCTGTAGAAAGGGACCACACAGTGGAAATAAGTCTGTGACTTTACTGTGTTATCCCGGTAAAACATGTATTGTATTGTTCATGTGATGTACTTTTATGTATTGATGCAATGTTTTACCAAATATATCTATATCTATGTCTACATAAGAGTATGTGACAGATACAACAATTTGTATTTCAACTTGGATGTCTTGGAGTTTTCTTTCTGGTTCCTGGTTTCGAATTGTCCGTGGAGGCATATCTGATTTTTTTGTGTGTTTATAAGAGAATCTAAATTTGTAGTCAAATGCCTAAAGGTGGGGTCCGTTTCAGCTAAAAGGTGAATTAATTTTACTGACAATTTGTCTCTGCGATCTGCAAGAGGTGAATCATTTGCTTCAACACAGAGGCTTTCAGAGGGACTACGCGCAGAAGGAGGTATTCTTTGTTTTAATCATTCATTTTTATCATTCCACTTGCCGCTATCTTTGTTGGGATATTGAAAAAAAACTCCAAACATATTTGAATCTATTTCGTTGACGTGGTGGTGATGAAGGTAACTGTTAACAAAAACACCATTCCATCGTCACATTCCATGTCATCACCCTATCGGACATATTTTATTATTGCATTTTATGAAATTTTACCCTCTATACACTATGAACTAGTTTAAATAAAGGTCAAAATCAATTCAAACTTTTTGCCTAAAGTGTAATGATCAGAAATAATTACAGAAATAATTACATTGATGACTCTGATTACAACTTACATGGCACCTGTGGATTGAAACAGTGTCACCTTGCTGAATTGGCAGATGTATACGATGAGCACTTCCTGAAACAAATAATCACCAAATACCACGGTAGGTTACCATTCGACTTGACATTAATCATTTTCTATTCAAACGATCACAGCTGCTGTATTACCCATGGACACATGCCTGCTAACGAAGACGTTCTATAGTAGTATTAGTAGGCAGCACTGAGGTTTATATCGATCAAGTGATGTTTCAATTTGAGAACTTCTTTCTACAATTATATTGGTAGGCGTATGGATTTGTATATCGAATTCTGACTTTTGAACTGTATGTATAACTGTTTATATTTGCTGCACTTTTGCCATTTAAATACAAAAGAGTATCGATGCGATAAAAACCTATATCTTCACTGCAGTGAAATGATATATCTTCGCATGTGATGATGTAAGGTCTTGCATCGATTTGATATTGACTAGTTGAAATGGTGGTGTTTTTTTACTGCCTCTTCAGCTACATGTTAATCGAGGGTAGAATAAGTGCTTGTTTTTTTGTACATATTTGGTACATAAACACACTCATTACCATACCTACGTCACTGATAACATTTTTGTAAGCAAATCATACCAGAAAATATCAGAAAACGTTATAATTCGTCAAATACCATATATTCAATGTATTTCACTTGTTAGATATTTAACCCATTCATCGCAACAACAAAAACCCATTTGATTTCCTCTTTTTATTCATTCATTATGCAAATTTAGAATAAATACATACAAGTATAGTAATTCCTCAACTTGCAGACAAAAAAATCACAAATTCAACGACTAAATATTTCATTTTACAGACCACGTGCTGCTTGTACCATGCTCATCTCGCTGAGATTCTTGAAACAAATTATCATCAAATATCACAGTAAGATGTGTGATGTTTTTTTTAATAAATAATGATTTTAGCGTTAAGATAATCTATAATATGAGCTGCCTATCGATTCCTGGACGTTTTCTGGTTAGGTCCAGCTGATTTAAATTAATTGCATATCCTTGAGCAGGTCAAGAAGAAAACTCAATGTCCTATCATTTGGTATTCTTTTCTGCATTTAAATAAAACGTGATACACTCTGAAAAAGGAATTGGTCAATCTTCTTTAAATTTTGACCTGTTAATATTAATGAAGAGAAATATTATTACAACACTTCGTATCTTTTTATGCAAGACTGACTTATTTGCATGACTTTACGTTATTTTGAGATTGTAATCCGTCTTATTCAGTATGGATTTTTTTGTGAATTGTTATCTTAACATAAACTATAATATAAGTTGTTTATTACCATGGCAAACTGTTTTTATTACTCACGGTTAACGCCGAGCTGTTTTGCCCTAGACGGACAACCAGGTGATACATACTTTTGGTTAGGTGCAACCGACACCTTTGTGGAGGGAGACTGGAAATGGTTAGAAAATGGTGAACGTATGAACCAAACAACCATCATTCCCATGGCGAGGACTGCTTAGTAGCCCATCTTACCGGTCATCACTTCTATTGGGCAGACAAGGCATGCACCAACAAATACCCCTTTGTTTGTGAGATGGGGTATGTTATCAGGTTTATTTATCGGTATGATAAATGTTCACAAATGTGATATACTTTTTATAACTGTATTTTCAGAGCACTTATTCTAATATATATTCAGCAAGGAAATTATTCATATCCTAATTTACATGTAAAATTAACAATAACCAACGCTTTGAGCTTTGATAAAGTAATTACAAAAAAGGTTTGAGCTGTAACTCCGTGAACATGAGTATTGAGCTGTAATGAACCTTAATAATCTTTCTGCATGGCTGTAATTAAAACAGTAGATGTCAAGACGCAATAAGGAATGTAAATTATTAAAAATGCATTGTTTAATTGCTATGAATATATATTTAGAGTATATTTCATTTGACAATTTCCTATATATACTTAACACTGCATTTAATTTAAAGAGACACTTACATGATTTGTTGTTTGTTAAATCCTGACTTTGACTTTTCTGCTTGTTTGTGTCCAGGTTACGACTTTTCGGTGAGACAGAACATGACTGTTGTTATGATAATTGATCCTTTCAAAGTGTTTCTCTAAAATCAAAACCAATCCAGACTGCGCATAAGGTTTATTTCATGTGGTTCGAATTTCGTTTTAAAGTTGGTCGACATCTTTTCCACGAAAAAAACCGACGCATATATATATATATATATATGTATATATATAAAGAAAACATTGAGAAGTCCTTGTGTTGGAAATAAATATAAAAAATAAAACAAAAGACAGAGATAGCGTCTCGAGGCCTTTCTCGGGTTGATTCCCCGTCCTATTTATATATAATTATCAAAACTACAGCTACAGTCTTTTTCGATTTCTCTTACAAAAGGACATCAGCATAGTCCTGCGCTTTAAACCTTGAAAGTATCCAAAAGTAGAAAGAGAGATCATTTGAATACTGAATCAATATCATCCGTTCTAGTATATGCTGCTGAAATCTTGTTTACTGTTAGGCATGGCCCTTTGTCAATATATTGTCAAAACCCCACGATGACCTTCTAAACTTACGCGTCAGTGACAGGGAAGACAATATCTATTACATTTTTATTTTATTTTTTTTATTTTTCAGCGTTGGTTCCGGAGGAATTGTTATA
Organism: Mizuhopecten yessoensis; assembly: GCF_002113885.1. NCBI lineage: Eukaryota > Metazoa > Mollusca > Bivalvia > Pectinida > Pectinidae > Mizuhopecten > Mizuhopecten yessoensis. Next base: position 21,047 of record NW_018407338.1, read on the forward strand.
GGATGATACTTAAGCTGTCCGCTAGAATACTTCAGTGAATTGAATAAACATACTTGTTTAATATGTTTGTTATTTCGCTTTTTATGATACATAGCGAGGACGCAAGGGAGGCAACTCCTCCATGCCTAGGATTCATTTCGAGTAATTATTCATATGATCAATATAATAAAATCATTGAAAACGGATATTGCATTATTTCATCATATTAAAAATACAACTAACCAACCGGATGTGCTGTAAATGTTCAAAACCAAAAAGTGGATAGCCCATTACAGTGTTATGCAAAGGAAAACAACATCGATTTAATGGAAGTTTCGAGGAAAACTTTACAAACATACGAGACAACGATGATAGCTATACTTACTTTAACATAACTAATGACCTAGCACAGTCTTTTATAAATATTGCAAGTAAGCACTAATTTGGTGCCACCGACAAACTTTGCAGTCAAACATCAATTTAAATGTCCTCAATATGTTATAACTCGCTAGTTACATATTGTTGCATATCATTTCCAAATTGATTTTTGTCGAGTTTGAATTGAAAGAATTTTATATTTCTAATTTGGTTTTGGTAAGGCTTAATTCTCCATGGTATACTATTCAGTGATATGTAGTCTGATAATCTTGTTCGGTGTTCAGTAGCGATTTAAATACTTTGAATAAAAGACGTTGTCCATTTAAACAGTTGTTCGCAACTTCCATACGACACAAAAAGTTAAAAACACCGGAAACATTCATTCTGACATTTTAATGTACAAAAGGTAATTCGAATTGCCATAGTTTTCACGGCATAAACATATCAAAAACTTCGAATACTAGAAGTTTAAAAATAGTATAACTGCACTGCTGCACTATCCAAAAGTTTGTGTTGTATATGTTTGATTCATAACAAGTTACTAGTAACAAAAAAATACAGCTTTTAAAGCATCGTCCATTAATAACTCGTTTCAATGACGTTACAAGTGTAAGGGGTACTCATGGTTTACATGACAGGTTTAGTTTCTGAGTACCTTCAATCAAAGTTTTATTAGATGTTGCATATGTAGTAAATTAAACCAATGTTGATATTTAAGATTAGCTGAGACTACACTGAAAACAATTATAGACATATCTGCTCTGCCTTTCAATTTTCAACACATTCACGTAAGCTTATCAGATCGCCACCAGTCAAACTGCACGTGCATGTGTTGGAATCAATATATTAGATATACTATGAGAGTGGTTTTTACTGTTGGCTTATTGCTTTATAGCTAAAAGACAATAATGTGTTAGTACTAAAATCTGATGTCTGTACTAAACGATAATTCCGTGCCATCCCCTTGCATATGTAATGGCATCTAAGTCGGGTTAGAGATTTGTAGATACTTCTTTAACGTTGATCTCGTTTAACCGTTAAGATAATGGTATGTATATTCCGTCTTTGCGTATTGCAGAGTTATCTTCTCTTGAGAGCAGGTATTGATTGTTACGTCATTGGTTCGTATGAGAAAATTACGTCGTTTTCTCAAAAATTGATGTCGTTACTCTCACAAACAAATGACGTAACAATCAATCCCTGCTCTAAAGAGAAGATAACTCTGCAATACGCAAAGACGGAATAGCTAAATGTATCTTTTGAAATAAGATTAATAAGACTATCTTTCACTCATTTAAAACAGTTTGACCCATCACTCAGAGGTCATGGAACTTTCCATTATTCAAATTCAAAGTATGTTCTCTTCTGTCATTTGCATAGCCTGATGCGTGTTTTGAATGCTATGTGCAAAATTGTATAAAACAACAATTATTCAGATTAGCAATTGATAACTTTGTACCTTTGTACCTTTATCATAAGGTCAATCAATGTGGAACAATTTACAAAACACAATCTAAGACAAGATAATCAACAATACTCAGTGTTGAAGGAATCCCCTTTTATATTGCTATATAACCGTCCAATAAGAAAATATCAATCTATATCCGAACTCAACCAAACGGGTCTTGTCTACTTAATCAATGTACAAGGAACAATTCTCCCGATTCAAAAGAGAAAGTAGATAACTAACTATTGTATGGGGGTTTGCTGTATTCGATATTTATTAGAACGCATATTTTACACATATTTTTTTCTACAAAGGAGGACATCAGATATTTTATTTCAAATCCAGATACGTTGATGATGTTTTATCCTTGTATAGAATCAATTTCAGGAGCCACCTACATTGTATTTATCCATAAGAATTTTTGAAATTACACAGATTCCCTTTGTTGACCTGTATACATTCACAAGAGACAATATACTTTAATCTTCGCTGAAAAAATGTACTGTCGTCATCATAACTTAATATCTTATTTCATTATTGAACTCAAATTGACAAATTCTACTGCAGTACCATCTCCGATAACTTCCTACCTAGCATGCGTGTGCGATTTAATAAGTTTGATTTATAATTGAAATGTTGTCCTGTTTCAATTATTTTATTGGTACCGTGGCAAATAATGATTGATTAAATATAAGTGCATACACATAGCACTTGGTGTTGACTTGGGAAAGGCACCAGTTGGTCAGGAACATTGCTACGCGTTTATTATTTGTAGAACAGTAAAAGTAATTAATCTTCTTGAAGATGAAAACAAACATCCTGTTTTGAAGGCAAAGTAGTCAATAATGTTTTCTGATGTGATAAATGCCACTTACAGAAATAAAAAGGAGTGACAGATATTCTCTTTTCAGATTGACTGTTTGTTCATGAGGATCATAAACATGACGCCAATATTCATTTAGTTCAATTATGTTATATTTCAACTGTGAATTAGATCTGTTATGGTGCATGAAATGGTGCATGAAATGATTTATTGTTAATTCTCCGAATATTTTAAATACTACATGTATATGACATTCAGGCCCTGTGGTATATATGCAAAAGGGAGATACTAAGTCAGTCAAGCGATACAAGTTTAAGTGAGTGTAAAGTTATGGTTGGGGCAATCAAGTGTACATTTTAATATAGCATAATGTAACGGTTTTACTGACATTGCTAATGTGTAGCATGGTTTGAACAGAGAACAGAGTGATACATTATTGTAATATGTCGATGTCAAAGTATCAGAAAACTACCACAGATATACTAATGGTAACATATAATATTATACTTATGTTACATGGTAACATATAATATTATACTTATGGTAACATATAATATTATACTAATGGTAGCATATACCATTATACTAATGGTAACATATAATATTATGATAATGATAACATATACTATTATACTAATGGTAACATATATTATTATACTAATGGTAACATATAATATTATACTAATGTTAATAAACAATATTATACTAATGGTAACATATAATATTATACTAATGGTAACATATATACTATTATACTAATGGTAACATATAATATTATACTAATGGTAACATATAATATTATAATAATGGTAACATAATATTATGCTAATGGTAACATATACTATAATACTAATAGTAACATATAATATTATACTAATGGTAACATATAATATTATGAGACTTAAGTTGTTCTTAAGGTACAACTGTTTTAATGATATCAGACTGCATTTACTTTTAACCAATCAAAAAGCAAAGACAGTGATTATTAACAGCTCGTGTATGCTTGTTGTTTAACCGAAGAAATGACGCTTTGAATCTGGCCTGTCTGTTTCCCTCTAAAACGCACGTCCAGTCTATATATTTGTAAAAATACAACATTATATATAGTTCATAAATGCGTACGTTTGATTTTTGGTTTTACAGCCAATTATTTCTATGTTTAGGACAACACTTCCTCCTTTCTATATCATAGCCTATCATAGGAAATTATTTTACAGCAACTACTGGTTCAATCTCCAATACCTGGTCAATGTTACCCGGCCGCTAACGGTCGCTCTTCTTTCTTATCAGCAGGATAAAAACGGAATTTCTTATATTTCTAACATAGCAAAAGTTCTTAACTTTCCGTTTATACCACACTCAGGGCTTTAAACGTATAAAAGATATTAAACAAAAAGAAAGTAAAATGTATTTCTTGCATGCCGTAAAGAACTCCATGATTTACCTTATATCCCGCACGCCCCAATGGGTCCCTTTAAAAAGTCGATATTTCTTGTCAAATTTTGACACGCTTCTTCGGCTATCAATGTCTTTAATACTACTTCATAAGTGACATATAAGATCTTTATCAATTAAGACGAAATCCCGTTTGTTGTGTAAACATTGCCTCTGACGCTGTCGAACACATAGTCGTCATTCGTTGGATTCTGCTCTCGTGACATCTCGTGAATATTATTCATTATAATTTTTTATACCAAGACTTATGATATTTATGAAAATTTTCATTTTTCATTTTTTCCGACAGATTGCAGCACGGAAACTTAAATGTTAAAATAATTCCATGGTATAGTGAGTGAACGATATGGCTCCAGATTGTATTTGTGTGTTTAAATAGGGTACGAGATTCAACTATTTGAATGTATCTTTTTCATACAAATGCAGGAAATAGCAATGTTAGTTTTGTCGAATATACACCAATATGAAATATATTCATATAAAACATGTTTGCATTTCTCTAATTTGGATGAACAAAATTTTATCATTATACATTGTACATGTAATTGAAAATTAGAGCTGGAATAGTTCATAAACCAAATAGACTTTTAAGAAAAATAATGGAGATAAAATAAACAAAAATAACCAACAAAAAAAGCCAGCGTTGCTTCACCAGGATTCGAACTCTGGACTTCAAATTGATATATTGTCGCTCAAACCGACAGAACTACTTGGTCAACAGAATTGTCACGGACAAACTGTGCTACAGTTGTGTCCAAAGCCAAATTAAGGGGAGGTAACTGTATATACGAAAAGAGACTGTGGAATTGTCAAGATAATGGATAGTTCGAGGCCCGTAAACAGGGACCCTTTTAAAAGTGCTATTTGGCAGTGACAGATACTTGTCAATAGATGGAGTTATACAAAGAGGACTTTTATCCCAGTTCGCGATATACAGGCAAATATATTCAGAAAACAGTATCGAGGGACATTATCATTTGCTACTTTATAATAACTATAATTAAGAATAAGATCAAATTTATCTGATTTTTTTCTGAACTATTTTATCATAATTTGTATCTGCTCGCGCATTATGCGGGCTAGGTAGTGATGCATTGTTATACGCAGAACATCTGGTAAACAATGGATTCAGCCTAATAAACATCCATTCTTTCAAACATGCAGAAGATGACGCTGCTTGTATTTGACTTATGATATCAATGTTTACCAGTGTGTACATACACTAATCTTGTATATGACGCTTCCATTTCGAGCGACCAAATTCTGGCAGATTTTGTCTTTAGTTTGTGGGTAAGAACACATCATTTATGTAACTAGTATTCCCTATTCTACATGTGTCATAAACATCGCAATTAAATATTCATCATGTTAATCATAGCTTGTTGTGTGAACCTAAATAAGTATTGATCAATTATCTGTTTTATTTTTTAAATATTCCTTTCAAAACTGCTCTATTGATGGTAATGAGGAAATGTATTTCTTAAAGAACGGGCCTGGATGTTTCGGAACAAAGGCTGGTATTTACTTATTTAGCTGATTTATATCGTTTAGGTTCTGAAGTTCATTTATAGAGCTCATACATCTTTCAAAATAGTCTGTGTTCTTTTAATGAGAATAATTGTGTAATGTCTCCATGTAATGCAATCAAAGACCTTTTAATAGACTCAAGACGCACTTCAGTGACTCGTGTCATATCCTCATGCCGGATATAGCCGGGTATAGCCGGAAATTGCCGGAAATTATCTACTCCAATCATATCCCGAGATTGGATAGTTAATTGATCGGCAATTCACAAGCGGTTTCTCCATCAAAGCAATGTCGCGCGGAGGCAGGTGTTTGTGCAAATCACAGCAGAAATTGCCTTGAAAATTGATATTGAAGGCGATAGAGAGTTGATATGGGTGTCACCAATGCAATGTGGTTTTCTTCCCCAGCGCAGAGTGTTTGAGGGTGATATCGAAGGCGATCGACGGTTGATATCGCTGTTACCAATGCAACATGGTTTTCTTCCTCATCGCAGACCGTTTGAAGTTGACTTCTTTTCCGTCTCATTTTTCTCTCATGGCAGAAACAAATTGGCTGACAAAACGTAATGAAGACATCAAAGTAATACGTGTATTGTCGGCATATCAGGATAGTTCTTGTCATACTACAACATGCCTGTAACATACGTGTATCTGCAGCTTCATTGCACATTGTGTTCATACTGTAATGCTACACTTACACAACTTGATACAGATGTACATACAATTGTACATATTCATAAAAGTGCACATAATCGAATTTCACGTACAACTTCCTTGGTGACTTGCTCATATAATTTCTTCCAAATTTCTTCAGCAATATTTTAAAAACGCATTGATTTACTTCGACGATATCATCCCAATGCCGTGTTTCCAGGTCTTGTGTGGTAATATCTAATAATAAGAGTATCGTATTCAAGATATTGTTCTCATAAAAATAGCATTTTATCAGAAAGAGGAATCGTTTATTGATATTTTCATTTTGTATTTAAATAATCCAATTTCCGCTTCCAGTTATGGAGTATACTTTACATAAAGTTCTAAGACTTGTCACGTGTAAACTCTGTTATATAAAGCACGGAGAGGGTCTTGGTTCGTGTTCATCAGTACCTGTGTGTGTTTCAACAACGCCGTTCTGTAACACAAGTCTCGTCATCCCAGAGAGCTGCAATTTGAACTTGTCATTAAAAAATCGCCAAAGACACGATGGTTAAATTCTACAGCTCAAAGTTAGTAGTTTTCAATGTATTACTTGTTTAAGATTATCCATCACTAGTACACATACATATAAAAATAGTAGTCATCATTTTAAAAGTTTCATGATTGTAAGCTGACTGGGACTAGTTAGATCACCGGTAATTATGCCGTTAATATTTATCGATAGTTAGTGTAGAGCTGTCGTGACAACATTAATTGTTTTGTATAATGAGGATGACATTAAAAGCTTCATCGGAGACGAAAACACGGAAAATATACCAAAACGGGTGGTTCTTTTTCACAAAACGAAGTCTTCATTTCAAAGCTGCTCATTAAATATTAATCACATACTTTAGGAAGGGAGCTTGAGGCCGTGTTGAAACTTTGGTATTTATGTGATCCTCTGTGCCATAATGTTATCAAGTGTATACATCTCCTATGAAGTTATATAGATTTTTCAATAAAGACGTTGTTGTCTCGTTTACGTACTGATTGACTGTTCACACTGCTAATTTTTGCGAGTGTTTTTTTCTCGCAATGTTTTGCGGTCTAGTAATTACTCGAATACACGACGACGACGACAACAGGATAAAAACAGTATGGTGAGGCACCAGTACGGTACCGGACGTTCAGACATACAGTTACAAGGATGTATGGAATGATAAAACCCGTGACAAAACGGTATGGTGAGGCACCAGTACGGTACCAGACTTTCAGACATACAGTGACAAGGATGTATGGAATGATAAAACACGGGACAAAACGGTATGGTGAGGCACCAGTACGGTACCCGACGTTCAGACATACAGTGACAAGGATGGATGGAATGATAAAACACGTGACAAACCAGTGTGGTGAGGCACCAGTATGGTACCAGACGTTCAGACATACAGTGACAAGGATGTATGGAATGACAAAAAAACGTGACAAAACAGTATGGTGAGGCACCAGTACGGTACCGGACGTTCAGACATACAGTAACAAGGATGTATGTAATGATAAAACACGTGACAAAACAGTATGGTGAGGCACCAGTACGGTACCGGACGTTCAGACATACAGTGACAAGGATGTATGGAATGATAAAACACGTGACAAAACAGTATGATTAGGCACCAGTACGGTACCAGACGTTCAGACATACAGTGACAAGGATGTATGGAATGATAAAACACGTGACAAAACAATATGGTGAGGCACCAGTACGGTACCAGACGTTCAGACATAAAGTGACAAGGATGTATGGAATGATAAAACACGTGACAAAACGGTATGGTGAGGCACCAGTACGGTACCAGACGTTCAGACATACAGTGACAAGGATGTATGGAAAAACAAATGACAAAACGGTATGCTATGACAGTCGACAGTCAGGCAATATCGCAGACCTTGACAACTAGAATCATCGCGTGCATTTACATATTCGCTAAACTAGCACTTAGCATTTTTTACTACCTATTCATGCTAATAATATCGAAAGGAGGATTATTTTTAAATAAACGATGTATTATTCATAATCTTAGTATGTCAACACTAATTTAGAAATATCGACTGTTTTAGAGTGTGATTTGACAAAGGGAAATAACTTATATCAAAATGGACAGTCGCTTACCATTTAATAAATAAAAATGCAATTCGTGACATTTGTCACTCAGGATTGAATTATTTAAAATATAGGTCTGCAACAATATAGTTATGCAATTTTTGTGACGAGTCAGGTTTTCGGACAATCGATTGTGATTTTGGATACGCCTAAAACCACATAGACAACTAGCAAAACAACACCGAAGTGAACTCGCCTGCATCTGATCGTCGGCTTCGGAAACAGTGCATAGAAAATGCGATTTTGATTGGTCAATACCAAAATCGGTATTATCACACAGTGACATGTAACACTTGTGATATCTGTCTGCGTGTAAAAAGATATGTTTCAGTACAGTTTGATAGAATTATATACATGTACATCGCTGCAAAATGTAAGATTCTTCATTACGTCATGATATTGAAAATTGCTATTTACAATACGTCATACGACTCAAAACATTTTTTTGGCAATTAGTCACTACAAACGTATTGACTACAGCATGTTGTTAATTATAGATTAAACATAAGAAAATAAATTACAGCGAAGCCTTAAACGACAAAAATGTAATTTAATTAAGAAACTTTGCAAAAATTAGCAGACGTAAAGGAAAACCCGGTCTTTTAATTGTTACCTATACCTTCATTACCGTCAGACTAAATGAAACAATGACACCTTTCCATACAAAGTGCCTTATTTTGCATGTTATGCAAGTAAGCCAATTCATTCAATGTAAGTAACTTGTTTACGTTTAATTTCAGACCTGTGAACGATTTCATCGCTCACCAGAAAACGCCGTTTTTCTCATTAAATACTGCTTCTTTCTGCATACACTAATATCTTAGTCTAAACTAGCGGTATAAAAAGTGTGAAGACGGCAAAAAATTAAAAACAACTTGTTCCATATATGTGTACATCGACGGTAGTCTAATGAACAAATATATAGTCCTGATGAGTTTAAAACTGAAACTTTTGTGTGTGTTATCGAACTCAAACATTTAAGCTTTAATTTCGTAAATAGGATTAAAAACCTATTATCAGATATTGCATCGTCAACCCTAAGATTCCGGTAATCAATCGTTCCTTAGAAATCTGTCCCTGTTGTCAGCTCGGAGGGCGGAGATGTGCGACGTAACAATGATCGCGTCTACCACTAATGAAGCCAACTGATTTTAATTAGTGAAGTCTTTTTCTACATGTCAGTTTGAATCTGAAGTGAACTTTTACTTCAAAGTATGTGACATAGGAGATTAATGCACATTCTTAGAGCAAATGGTAGCATTACTGGGGAGTGTCGAGCCTTGAGGGAATGAATTGGTTTAATAGTGATCACTTACCCCTCTATCGCCGGTATTAGTTATTAAGGCTAGATGGATTTTAAATTGATTGCAAAGACTTCTTTGTGATTCGTGTTGAACTATCGTCTTGATTCCTATTTGAATAAGGAAAAGAGGCTTTGATAAGAACTTTAAGAAATTACAATATATCAGAAAAAATAAATATTTGAAAAAAATAACCTGGAATTAAATCTTCATCATGAAATTTCTAAATTCACTTGATTCTAAAACCTAGAACAATACACCTCGCAAAGACACCAGAAGAATGTAAACACCTGTGGTACACGTAATTTGTGTGTCAAGGTGATTTTATCCAGCTAAACAACAGTTTGAAAGCTCTAGTAACCCCAATGGTATATCTGATTCTGATTCTGTTTCTATATTTCCGTGTACAACACATCGGAGAAAAGACATGACATATATGGTGTTTACAAAAATGTAATATAAGACTCTTTCATGCACTGGGGTGTAGGACAGGGAAATTCCACCCGAGGGTTATATAAATTTGGTTTTGCCAAATTTCAAAATCCCGAGGGTGTAATTTCCCTATCCTACAGCCTTGGGCATGAAAGAGTATTTTTCTCTCTTTCCAACCACCAGAATAAGCTCAGAAACGATGAAAATGCATTTGTACTGGATACCATTTCGAAAATATCCATTTTCACTTGAGCTTTTTTGACGAAAACAAATTCGTCAGCGAGATTTAGCATACCCTATATTTGCAAACAGAGTTTGCACAGAAAAAATAACCTCATTTTTCTAACGTGGACGGTAAATATATCGTAAACAATTTGAAAGGAACTAATTCAAAACCTCCTCGATATCAGGCTTCATCAATTTCTGCAATAAAAAAATCAAAAGCTTGCCATAACCTTGTCAGATAGGTCTGTCAACAATGACCTGACTATCGGATCCTATGTTATTGTAAACCTGAAAAAAAAACATATTTAACAACTTAACAGACTTTTGCGAGGCATTTGATAGTGTCATTAATTACCTTGAATAGCTAAACACCAAATTCCACGACTTCTTTAATGATATGTACACTAAAAGTGAACCCAGTTGATAAGTCATAAAAAAGTGGTTGATTTTTTTTATTTGTACATTTGTAAATTGGTTGTTCCCCAGACAAACAGCCCAAGCAAAAACGCAATGCACCAGGCTTGTCCTTCAGGTGGCTAGTAACGACTAGTTTTAATGTTTACGTATACATACCTTCGGGTTATACCATCATACTATGACTGGAAATTTAGGTCAGATTTGAGACCATTCTAAGATATGATGGAGTGCAATTGGGGGACCGAAGCCATGCTATTTTTTTATTTTCTTGATAGTTGTGATGTATTGTGTGACACTTAAGCTGCAAATAATAAAAGAAAAAAGTGAAAAAAACCCAAACTAACACAGATTTGATAAGTAGGTCACGGTGACCTCATATTTTGGCTTTATAGTGTCAACAATAACCTACATGTATGTGTTGTACCTAAATACGCACAAAAACAATACGAAAATCTTACCATATTTGCATTATAATTATCTTAACTACTCAAGATTATCCAAATGACATGTCATTTCATCAACAACATTTATTTATAAGAAAAGAGATAAGAAACGTTAATATTTAATTGGTGAATTTGTAGAGAACTAGTTATATCTTCTTCATTCTTCTTGACACATTGTGTGTAGAGAGGGATTACACATCGGCTGTGAGACCAAATATTTTGATACTTTATTATGTGTTTAATAAAATTTGTTGCAATGAAAATCCCATTTTCCTATTAACATTGAAATTAAATATTCCATATATTCTTGCTTAACATCAAATCCTGACATATAGAAGCAGCATGACAGTAATGTCTATCTCTCTATTTAAAAAACAATGCGACAAGTATACGTTTACCATGGTTGAGTTGTCTTCCCCAACGAGCAACATTCCAGCCGTGTTTGTCATAGAGGCGTATGTCGCAATGCATTTTATTTAACGATGAAACCCATTTGCCAAGCTTTGGGCAATACAAGATTTGAAGAAGTGTTACGTGCCTTATCCTGATATGATTTGTAACCATGTGTATTTCATTGGTAGATATCAAGTTCCGTTATCTACCACGATTAATTACATATTCACAGTGTTAAAAATAATTGACGTCATAAATACTTAACGCTTACCTGTCCGAAAAATTATGAAAGCTGCCATCATGATTTTATTGGGACATTTGCAAAAAGTTTGTGTGATATACAGTCCGATGTTTTTATTACGTTCAATACTGTTTATTGGGTTTTTCTCCTACTCATTACTTAGATTTGACCTCGTTCTACCTGGTGGGTGTCGTCGGTGAAGCAGAAGATACCTTTCTTTTTTCATGTTTTATTTTTTCAAGCTCGAATAATTGTATTATTCACATTTCGGTAGTCTCTTGTTGTTAGTAGTATACAAGTCTATGAAACATACGCATTAAACCATAATGTTGTGTTCTCGCCCTATGGTCAAATAAAACAGATGCTCCAACTCCGTTATGAATTCATACTTAAAATATCTGCGTAATGTTAATTTGCAGTCGCTGTTTAATGCTGCAGGTAATGAACCTGCCCGAGGATGTACACAAGTAAAGATGTTATCGTGACGTGAGTTATAGGTCTCAAAGTGTGTCGTTATCAAAATTTGTATAAATGAAAAAAGTGTTTTGTTACTACAATATGAATTAAATGCTTCTGTCTATTGATTCAATGAGTCAAGTCCTTATTTAAACAATAACTGGTTGTCTGGATGTGGCCTCTAGCAAAATGGTAGATTTGCCAGAGGCCACTTGTAATTATATCAACAATAATTACATCCAGATAACCAGGTATTTTTTATATTTACATATTTTTTCTTTTTTAAGACATATTCCTACAAAAACCATTTGCCCTGCCTCAAAAAACATTTCAGGCGTCCATTTTGTTTGTTTACATATTCCTACACCTGAATTACACTTGCCCTCTAACACTGTTGTAATGGGACGGCGCGGGGGCAAATGTAAATATACATGTATAAGGTTGAAATTGACATTTCTTCCCTTTCTGTCTGATTTCTTAAAAAAACCATCATAGATCTTTCCGTTTAGATTGATGGTCATTCATATTTTGTTGAATACTCAAATCCGAGCTTACTCTAGTGAAGTACATGTACTTTAGAGTACACCACTTAAGTCAACATGTAAGGAAAACACAAAATATGAAAACCTTCATAGAAAAACCGGAAGTGAAACGAGATGCGCCTCCAGAGAAACTGATTCCCCATTACTTTTGGCACTGTCCTGTCCCCTCCCGTTAGATCCACATTATCTATCGTGACAGACACTAAAAGCACCGTCCTATACCCTTCTGCATACCCCTCTCGTGTGATACACATTCTTAGTTGTTAAAGATACTTAAAGACTATATATGGGTGCCACCGTTCTGTCCCCTTCTGTGTACCCTCTCGTATGATAAAAAGCCTATAGTAGACACAATCCTGTCCCTTACGTGTACCCTCCCGTGTGACTGAAAGCCTATAGAAGGCACCGTCGTGTCCCCTTACGTGGACCCCCCCGTGTGACTGAAAGCTTATAGAAGGCACCGTTCTGTCCCCTTGTGTGTACCCTCTCGTATGATAAAAAGCCTATAGTAGACACAATCCTGTCCCTTACGTGTACCCTCCCGTGCGCCTGAAAGCCTATAGAAGGGACCGTCTTGTCCCCTTACGTGTACCCTCCCGTGGGACTGAAAGCCTATAGAAAGCACCGTCTTGTCCCCTTACGTGGACCCCCCCGTGTGACTGAAAGCCCCTAGAAGCCAACGTCTTGCCCACTTACGCGAACCCTCCCGTGTGACTAAAAGCCTATAGGAGACACCGTCCTGTCCCCTTCCTCGTACACCCCCGTGTTATGGAAGCCAATAGAAGATACTGTCCTGTCCCCTCCCGTTAGATGCAAATTATCTATCGTGACAGACACTAAAAGCACCGTCCTATACCCTTCTGCATACCCCTCTAGTGTGATACACATTCTTAGTTGTTAAAGATACTTAAAGACTATGGGTGCCACCGTTCTGTCCCCTTACGTGTACCCTCTCATATGACAAAACGCCTATAGAAGACACAATCCTGTCCCTTTCTGCGTGCCCTCCCATGTGACTTAAAGCTTATATAAGGCACCGTCTTGTCCAATTACGTGAACCCTCCCGTGTTACTGAAAGCCTATAGAAAGCACCGTCTTGACCCCTTACGTGGACCCCCCCGTGTGACTGAAAGCTTATAGAAGGCACCGTTCTGTCCCCTTACGTGTACCCTCCCGTGCGCCTGAAAGCCTATAGAAGGCTCCGTCTTGTCCACTTACGTGAACCCTACCGTGTGACTGAAAGCCCCTAGAAGGCACCATCTTGTCCACTTACGTGTACCCTCCCGTTTGACTGAAAGCCTATAGAAAGCACCGTCTTGACCCCTTACGTGGACCCCCCCGTGTGACTGAAAGCCCCTAGAAGTCACCGTCTTGTCCACTTACGTCAACCCTCCCGCGTGACTGAAAGCCTATAAAAAGCACCGTCTTGTCCCCTTACGTGTACCCTCCCGTGTGACTGAAAGCCTATAGAAAGCACCGTCTTGTCCCCTTACGTGGACCCTCCCGTGTGACTGAAAGCCTATAGAAGGCACCGTCTTGTCCCCTTACGTGTACCCTCCCGTAGCAAAGCTTATAGAAGGCACTGACTGTCCTGCTCCTTGTGCCCTCCCGTCCTGTCTCCTTCCTCATACCCTCCCGTGTGACTTAAAGTCTATAGGACACTGTTATGTCCCCATCCGTGTACCATACTGAGTAACTAAAGGCCCACAGGAGGCACTGTTCTGTCCCCTTCCGTGTACCCTATTGTGTGACTCAAAACATAAAGGAGGCACTGACTGTCCTGTTCCCTTTCGTACACTCTCGTGTGAATTCCTCCTACACTCCCGTGTTATGGAAGCAAAAAGGCGACACCGTCCTGTCTCTTCGCGTACACTTCCCGTGTTATGGAAGCAAAAAAGAGACACCGTCCGGCCCCTTCCTTGTAAACTTCCCTTGTTATGGAAGCCAATAGGAGATACTCTCCTGACCCCTTCCTCGTACACTCCCGTGTTATGGAAGTCAATTGAAGATACTATCCTGTCCCCGTCCTCTTACACTCCCGTGTTATGGAAGCCAATAGAAGATACTGTCCTGTCTCCTTCCTCGTACACTCCCGTGTTATGGAAGCCAATGGGAATCACCGTCCTGACCCCGTCCTCGTATGCTCCCGTGTTATGGAAGCCAATAGAAGATACTGTCCTGTCCCCTTCCGCGTACACTCCCGTGTTATGGAAGCCAGTGGGAATCACCGCCTTGTCCCCTTCCTCGTACGCCCCCGTGTTATGGAAGCCAATAGAAGATACTGTCCTGACCCCTTCCTCGTACACTCCCGTGTGACTAAAAGCCTATAGGAGACACCGTCCTGTCCCCTTCCTCGTACGCTCCCGTGTTATGGAAGCCAATAGAAGATACTGTCCTGTCCCCTTCCTCGTACACTCCCGTGTTATGGAAGCCAATAGGAGATAATGTCCTGTACCCTTACTCGTACACTCCCGTGTTATGGCAGCCAATGGGAATCGACGTCCTGTACCCTTCCGCGTACACTCCCGTGTTATGGACGCCAATAAGAGATACTGTCCTTTACCCTTCCTCGTACACTCCCGTGTTATGGAAGCCAATAGGAGATAATGTCCTGTACCCTTACTCGTACACTCCCGTGTTATGGCAGCCAATGGGAATCGACGTCCTGTACCCTTCCGCGTACACTCCCGTGNCTCCCGTGTGACTAAAAGCCTATAGGAGACACCGTCCTGACCCCTTCCTCGTACGCTCCCGTGTGACTAAAAGCCTATAGGAGACACCGTCCTGACCCCTTCCTCGTACGCTCCCGTGTGACTAAAAGCCTATAGGAGACACCGTCCTGACCCCTTCCTCGTACGCTCCCGTGTGACTAAAAGCCTATAGGAGACACCGTCCTGACCCCTTCCTCGTACGCTCCCGTGTGACTAAAAGCCTATAGGAGACACCGTCCTGACCCCTTCCTCGTACGCTCCCGTGTGACTAAAAGCCTATAGGAGACACCGTCCTGACCCCTTCCTCGTACGCTCCCGTGTGACTAAAAGCCTATAGGAGACACCGTCCTGACCCCTTCCTCGTACGCTCCCGTGTGACTAAAAGCCTATAGGAGACACCGTCCTGACCCCTTCCTCGTACGCTCCCGTGTGACTAAAAGCCTATAGGAGACACCGTCCTGACCCCTTCCTCGTACGCTCCCGTGTGACTAAAAGCCTATAGGAGACACCGTCCTGACCCCTTCCTCGTACGCTCCCGTGTGACTAAAAGCCTATAGGAGACACCGTCCTGACCCCTTCCTCGTACGCTCCCGTGTGACTAAAAGCCTATAGGAGACACCGTCCTGACCCCTTCCTCGTACGCTCCCGTGTGACTAAAAGCCTATAGGAGACACCGTCCTGACCCCTTCCTCGTACGCTCCCGTGTGACTAAAAGCCTATAGGAGACACCGTCCTGACCCCTTCCTCGTACGCTCCCGTGTGACTAAAAGCCTATAGGAGACACCGTCCTGACCCCTTCCTCGTACGCTCCCGTGTGACTAAAAGCCTATAGGAGACACCGTCCTGACCCCTTCCTCGTACGCTCCCGTGTGACTAAAAGCCTATAGGAGATACTGTCCTGTCCCCTTCCTCGTACACTCTCGTGTGACTAAAAGCCTATAGGAGACACCGTCCTGTCCCTTCCACTGTAATAAAGTTCTCAGGTCCTGATCGATACTAAAAGCTTGGTTCTTTTGGTGCGTCATAAAATATGGCACTGCAGATTACCATTTTTGTCATAACGTACTTAAATATCAAAAGTCTGTTATGTTTTTAATTTCATGTTCTAAAAGAGAAGATATTGAATGCAAATTATCCTAAAATTTCGTGGCATTCGAGGAAAATATCAGCAATAGAATTAAACACAAATATAAGCCATATTACCCAGTAGTGGTGCACATTTACTTTTGATTACCGAAAGTCTGAAAATATTATTTCTTTACAATTATCAACTTGTTGGCGGTATCAACATCGTGTTATTGTTTTGCTAGCGGTATGATGTTAACATAAGGTAGTATTATGTCTGTGCGACAAGATTTCTTTAAATATGCGTCTGACAGAAATAACTGATACGCTAAGTGTGTCGTTGTCGTGTTGTTTCATTGTCTCTACCTCGGTTCTCCCAATGGGGGGCGTGACATTACTCTAAATTACTTATATTGACATGGTGGGTGTTGTCGACGAGGCAGAGAAAATGAATCTTTCCGGAACACCTTGGCCCGTATTCATAAAACCGTTCTCGTCCTCAAGAAAGGATTTTGTGATCAAGCCTAATTTCTTGTTCCGGTTATAAAGGAATAAAAAAAACGTTATTTTGTAGACAAGTTAAAAAACATTTAAAGTGACTTCAATCCAGATTATGTTTTCAATATTCACTTTTGACGTTTTAATCATTTGATGTGATTTAAGCAAGTTACAAAAAAGTGGATTGGAGCACAGAATCCATTTTTGAGCTTGAGAACGGTTTAATGAATACGGACCCTGGTCCTGTGTGTGCATTTTTAAGTGTCCCTATAAAGATATTTCCTTAGTTCATGTTTTGTCCTATAGTTTTATCGGGTTTGAGTTCGAATGCCGGTTTTATGGACACTTTTCGTTGTGTATTTGAGGCATGATGTTATTATGTGGAACGGTGGTATGTAATATAACTATGATAGACGATTATACAGTTTAAACTCAGGGTTATACAGAAGTGTTTTCCTCAAAAGGGTTGACTGATGGCCGCTACGCAAAAGGTTTGAATGAGCCATCTTTTAGTCTAGTTAATATGGCGTTTAAGAGTTTGGAAGTTAAGATACATATATGAAGACTAAATGAGTCGTGTGCTTATCTACGCTTCATATGCAAGCTGAGGTACAGGACAGATCTCATCAAATAAGAAAAATATAAACACAGTTAAAAATTCATTGTATTTTCTTTATTGTATAACAAATAAAATCCTTAACAACATTTTGATACGTTTGATTGACGTTTTTGCTTCGTTATGTACCAATATAGAGGCATGCACTTAATAAATACTATATATTTTCTGATACACTCACATTTTATTCATACTGCCTACAGTGTTTTTTTACGACTATGATGGGTTCGGCGAATAAAGTATGACAGTGAAGTTACCTTTTTAACTATTACTTCAGTAGTAACAACTCTCACTTCAGTAGTAACAACTGTCCCTACAGTAGTAACAACTGTCACAACAGTAGAAACAACTCTCACTTCAGTAGTAATAACTCTCACTTCAGTAGTAACAACTCTCACTACAGTAGAAACAACTCTCCCTACAGTAATATCANCACTACAGAAGTAACAAATTTCACTACAGTAGTAACAACTGTCACAACAGCAGTTACAGCTCTCACTTCAGTAGTAACAAATCTCACTACAGTAGTAACAACTGTCAAAACAGTAGTAACAAATCTCACTACAGTAGTAACAACTCACACTACAGAAGTAACAAATTTCACTACAGTAGTAACAACTGTCACAACAGCAGTTACAGCTCTCACTTCAGTAGTAACAAATCTCACTACAGTAGTAACAACTGTCAAAACAGTAGTAACAAATCTCACTACAGTAGTAACAACTCACACTACAGAAGTAACAAATTTCACTACAGTAGTAACAACTGTCACAACAGTAGTAACAAATCTCACTACAGTAGTAACAACTCAAACTTCAGTAGTTACAACTCTCACTACAGTAGTAACAACGGTCACAACAGTAGTAACAAATCTCACTTCAGTAGAAACAACTCTCACTACAGTAGTTACAACTCTCACTACAGTAGTAACAACTCAAACTTCAGTAGTTACAACTCTCACTACAGTAGTAACAACTCAAACTTCAGTAGTTACAACTCTCACTACAGTAGTTACAACTCTCACTAAAGTAGTAACAACTGTCACAACAGCAGTTACAGCTCTCACTTCAGTAGCAACAAATCTCACTACAGTAGTTACAGCTCTCACTTCAGTAGTAACAACTCTCCCTACAGTAGTTACAACTCACACTACAATAGTTACAAATCTCACTACAGTAGTTACAACTCACACTACAGTAGTTACAAATCTCACTACAGTAGTAACAACTCACACTACAGTAGTTACAAATTTCACTACAGTAGTAACAACTCTCACTACAGTAGTAACAAATCTCACTACAGTAGTAACAACTGTCACAACAGTAGTAAAAAATCTCACTACAGTAGTAACAACTCAAACTTCAGTAGTAACAATTCTCCCTACAAAAAAAAGCTGTATAAAATAATAAGATGTGGTTTCATTTTACACTTATGCAATTGTATGTGTTAAATCTGAAGTAACTCTCTCAACAAAGAAATTGTAATATGGAAGATCTGATTTGAGGTGAGTGAACTTAAGGTTTTAACCCTTCGTAAACTTAGATCACCTGGTTGTACACAGGAAACAACTATCCATCGACTGTATTAAACACTCATCGAAAAGTAAGTTTCCTCTTTACTCATATTTTTTCAAAATGTGCACCAATTTTTGGTCAAACGGTTCTTCGGAACTCATTTACTGACATTAAGTAAGACGTCTTAGCTATAAGACTATATTTACAGAGAGATAGTATGGCCCTAATCTATCGGTTCAATGATGGACCAGTGATTGTAAAGTGCAATTGGTAGATGTCAGTCTGACCAACATAGTCGCTAACTAATCGTAGATAAAAATATTTTTTATTATTTTATCTCACAATTGAGTAGGTTTTTTTTCTCCAAATACTTAACTTGTGATTATACTTCAAGAAGGCCTTTTTAGAGAATGGTTTTGAATTTGTGCAAAAGATTTTTGTGAATAAATCTTCATGATATGTTTTAATCTGTTTATGAATTTTCATCAAAATCAGCTCGAACATTTGCCTCAAGCTAAACGGATAAACAGTACATACACTCATACATCTGTTTTTCTGTCATATCTACGTCTCATCACATACTTGTGCTGTCTAACATATAAAATGATTCATAACTTTATGTAAATAAAAAGTTATGTTTGTAAATTCGAATACTGGAATTTTATATTTGTTCTGTCGACACTGACATCCACTCAATAACGATTGTTCCTGTAACTCAACTGGAGTTGTCATTTCGTAACCTGCCCGTATAACGTGATAAGTGTATTTGTTTCTCTTGTTCTTATGACAGACATGTTCTAGTGTTAAACGTATATATACACATGTAACTGTAGTTCTCTGTAAATACCAAGGAGGTCTGTGCTATGTTTGTACACATTGGTATTAGTGTTGTTGCCCTTTTATGTGGGTTTTGTTGGTGATGCCAGTACATTTGTCAATGTTCCTGGAGGATATGGCCAAACACACGGTCCACAAAACATCGAGTATGGTCCGGACGTGGGGAAAGGTGCCATGCCGATGTTTGTCATGTTGCTGCTCCTACAAAAATTCAAAACAAAAACCATTAATGAATCAGTTTTTGAGTTCGATAATAAATCTTCATCATAATCAATTCAGTTCCCTTCAGGATTAAGATTGCTTATAGTAATAATAATAATAATTCGAGGTTCTTATATACAGCTGTATCACAACCTAGCTCGTAGGTCGTCTCAAAGTGGTTCACAAAGTATTAACCGTGGTTATTGGGCATTTGCAACCAGCCAATATATTTCTCGACTCCCTGGGAAGCATACAGCAGGTGCTGCCATTTCAGCGCTCACAGCTAGCATTCTACAATTCTAGCACTACCCAACCACGTACTCATTTACAGCTGAGTAGACTGGAACAAGCGGAGTAAAGTATCTTGCTCAAAGATACAACACAGTGCCGTGCTTGACTCAAACCCACAACCCTTCGGTCACGAGCCCGGCGTACTACCACTGGACTACCGCGCCTCCTCCTTATGACTATATCTCAGAGATTCTAAACTTTCCTATTTGTAGAAGTAAGGTTATATCCTTATATCTTTCTACAACATGAAATTTCCTACATATGCAATTGTATTTGATAGATAAATTTCTCGTTCAGATACAGAAACAAAGGAGTTGGCAACAAATACATAAAGACATTTTTAAAGATGACACTTTGTTCCAAAAAACAATTCTTCGATTTAAATGTTTTGGATTTTATTTCTTTGATAAAAAAGCATGAAAATGACTTTTAAAGTTCGATAATAAATTTGGTGACAGCTTTAAAAGCGGGTCAAGATGGCTTTGGAACACACGGTTTTGAGGACAAATGAATTAGTCATTTCAGTATTAGCTATTGCATTCCCATGAAATAAAAAAACGAACTGTAGAATTATTTGCAATAAACAGCTCGAAATTATTTGAAATTGTATTGAGAAATATTCTGTTATTATAATATGTCATATACAATGTAAACTATGAATACATGATAATTTTACACAAGAGAAATGAACTGTTTTATGTGCTATATTAAAACCATGAAGCCCGGAAACAACACGATAATATTTATGCTAGTTTGTATCATATCATTCTGAGGTGTATTCACTACTGGAGCCATGAATAACTGAGGAATCCCTGTCCCACTCACTCTGGTTTTATCGTAACATACATTAACCCCCTTTTAACTTCCGTTTGGATATAAGTGTAGCGCAGTTGAGCCCCGACACTTCCGTTTGGTTATAAGTGTAGCGCAGTTGAGCCCCGACACTTCCGTTTGGTTATAAGTGTAGCGCAGTTGAGCCCCGACACTTCCGTTTGGTTATAAGTGTAGCGCAGTTGAGCCCCGACACTTCCGTTTGGTTATAAGTGTAGCGCAGTTGAGCCCCGACACTTCCGTTTGGTTATAAGTGTAGCGCAGTTGAGCCCCGACACTTCCGTTTGGATATAAGTGTAGCGCAGTTGAGCCCCGACACTTCCGTTTGGTTATAAGTGTAGCGCAGTTGAGCCCCGACACTTCCGTTTGGTTATAAGTGTAGCGCAGTTGAGCCCCGACACTTCCGGTTGGTTATAAGTGTAGCGCAGTTGAGGCCCGACACTTCCGTTTGGATATAAGTGTAGCGCAGTTGGGCCCCGACACTTCCGTTTGGATATAAGTGTAGCGCAGTTGGGCCCCGACACTTCCGTTGATCAGGTAGCTCAATTGGTTTAGAGCGATAATATAACAATATGAAGTGATCTATTGTTCCATTCAGAACACTACTGTTGATTGTATTTTGTTTATTTCATATTTCATCTCTGTTATTTCTCATCAAAGTCCCGCAATGTATGGTATTCTTTACAGAAATTAGTTATCAAAGTTATAGTCATGCTAGAGAAAACAGTTTCAAACACCAAGTTACAGTTTTGCTTTGACGGGAGCTAGACAACATCATTTTAGGTCTATTACACGAATATTTTGAAAAAAAGTTGTCATACTTATCAGTTTCCAAAAGATATTCATTAAGGATGTGAAAGAACGGTTTAAGAACGGAATGTAGTTACAAACGGTGTAAGCACTTGAGAGCAAAACATATTAAGTAAACGTAATAATCAACAGTTATCTACAAAAAAGGTGACCGCTCAGGATGAGTCAAATTTGACTTTTATTAAATCATGAAAAAACAATATTGATAAGGATTGGCAAGTAAATTGAATAGAACACCAATAGAGGTAACCGGAAAAACTGAAAAACTTGTCTTAACATGGCCGCCAGTCTCCGCCATATTGATCTCGAAACAAGTTCTCGTTTGCCGAATCTCGAACAAACGTTACATTTTTGTAAGATTTAAAAAAAAATTATATCTAACTATAGGATACTTAAATATTTGATACTTTCCGGTTAAAGATGTAAACTCTCTTGACATAACGTTACCGGCTACATTGCTCTAGTTCTGAATGGTCGAAAAATTATTGTATCGGCAGTGTATAGTCTCGTTCAATCAGACGCTTGCGCAGACAACAAGAATCTGGTTGAACGAGACTATCACGTAGAGTTACGGTCCTTGCAGTCCCTACGAAAACTCTGGGTAGAGATTGGGGTGGTATATATTTAGAAAACGGAATATCAACAAAACAACGTTGTTGTCAACAAAAAGGGAGTTGATCACAGTGACGCAAAATGATAGGTTAAAAAAACATACAAATATTTTTATCAGAATTTTTTAATTGATATTTTGCACGAAGAAAATAGAAGAAAAAAAATTGAATCCATACTGTACTGTAATGTAACATTTTCATTTTTGATTACTATCTCACAGCTTTTTTTATTCATAAAAGAAAATCTGCTGTTTTACAAATCTGCACGATTTAAAAAAAAAATCGATACAGTTTAATGTGCTGAACTGATACATTTTCTCTATTGCTAAAACTATACATAAAGCAGAGACATATAAAGCATATAGTCAGTAAGTTGCTGAAACAAATGTATTCATCCACAGTATATATATGATATATAGATCTATTGACTATCTTGGCTGCAATGATGGGTATTGAAAAATGACAAAAAATGTGATANGTTTAAGGAACCGTGCACTCGAGACGGGTATGCTGGCTGGGGTGTTGGTTATTGTGGGATAGCAGTTCATGTATTAATATTGTGCACCAGTAATATAGGACAACTATGTGTTGTCTCATAATTTGCAGTATTGTGTGTTTTCTGTCCAATTGTGTGTGCTTGCTTGCTATTTGCTTTCGCCGTTGTATATTATACTTGTTCACATATATATTTCTAGATGTACATATAGATAGCAAATAAACTTTATTGACCTGTATTTCTATATTCATTATTGGAATTTGTAATATTTTGTATGATCGGAATGTGATGTTGTTGACTTTGATTGTATGTACACTTAACTACTGGTAAAGACGGGCACGCTGGCTTTATACAGTACTTTGAGTGTGTCGGACAGATTGTATTTTCTGTAAATATTTAGTTGTATATAATATATATAATATTTCTACACTATATTGTATTCTTATTGTACGCGATAAGGAAATCAATAACGCTGCAAACTCAGTAATTTTGTTTGTTTGTTTTTCAATCATGAAATTACCATTTTTAACTTTATTTGTTATTATTTTTCTTATTTTAAACTTGTCGATTAAGTTTATCCTTTCCACTGTATTGACTTCATCGTTACCTACTTATTGATTATCTCTCCTTTCTTACAGCAAGTGATTTATTGCCCACAGTTTTCCATTGTGAGAGGTGGGGAGTATGCAGTAAAAGTGTTTGTTCCCTGTACTGTTTTGTTATGTAAATGTCTTGTCAGGTGATCGCATGTCAGTTCGTGCACTTGTACGTCTTGTATCGTCATTCCCGCACTGGACAGAGACCAGACCAGACATAGAGACCTTACAGTCAATACCGACATACATTATACCGACTGCGGTGAACAGAACTCTACTTATTAGTATTGAGCTATTTGAAATACTATATTTTAGGGTAACCTTTATGGAATTAGTATGTTTGCATAAATATTTGAAGAAGATAAAATATCTTTCTTTGATAAACGTATTTTTGGTACTTATTTCAGAGTAATTCAATTCAATTCAATTTATCACCAAACGCACATTGCATATAGGCGTACAGAAATACACATATAGATAAATACTTCACAAATATCTTGAACAATGGCGGAGAACATATGCAATAGATTCAATTCCATACATAATAATTACAAATTCATGAAATAGTCATAAGTTGGGAAAAACTTTAAGCTTTTCCTGAGGTAACTTAGCGGACTGTTATGAGGCATACTTTAGTTGTTTATGAAATAATACAAATAAAGCCTTAATCTAACCAAATGTCTAGGCAATAACAAAACTTAAAAGTCAATCATACAACCTCAACATGAAGGTAGAACGAGTACTATATATTATATAATGAAATGAGATTATAACTTATTGTGAAGTAAAAGACATAGATCCCAATCGTATTATACGGTAACAAAACGTTTATAGCAAGACTTTGATGCAGCTTATATTTCATAATATATGACTTCTGTTAAAAGTTGCTTTAATCAAGTACTTACCTAAAATTTCTAATAAGTTTTATTTTTTTGCTAGCCAGTAGCTCTATTAATTTAGACACTGAAGGACGAATACGATAATATGGCTTGATATACAATACTCTTAATTCTAAAAATACAGGACACATAAGAATGAAATGAAACTCATCCTCGACATCTCCAAGATCACAAAGTACACAATCTCTGGTTTCGAGGCACTGCATTATATCTACCTGTGTCTATATTAAGCTTATGTGCTTGCAATCTATATTTCGATAGAATACATTTATTTTTTCTAAATAGCGGTTTTGTAAAATACCATTGTAGATCAAAACGGTCAACAATGTGTTTATACAACAAACATTTTGAAGATGTCTCGAATATGTTTCTCATTTCCTGAATAAAAGTAGCCTTTATGCGTTGTATATATAATAATAAAAAATATTTCTCATTTGGTACACATTGTGCCAACTACACAGAGTAACTGTTTGAAATAGATTAGTATTGAGCTATTTGAAATACTATATTTTAGGGTAACCTTTATGGAATTAGTATATTTGAATTTGTTAAAATATTTGAAGAAGTTAAAATATCTTTCTTTGATAAACGTATTTTTTGGTATGGTTTACATTATCTTTTAATGGAAACTGTAATTCACTTAAGTATTTTAAAAGTAATTTGCTAAACATGTTTAATATATATTAAGTTTTGTTATTTTTCTGTTCAACAGAACCAGACCTATTATGTAGGTAACGTATATTATACGTAGATATCATCAGTAGACCCCTGTCAGAGCGATGGGGTAGGTATTTTAATATAAAGCACTATTTAATTATCTCGTATTTATCATAGTTCATGAGCAAAATTGGTAAATTCTATAATTTATCATGTTTAAGTATTTCAAAAGTATTGTATTAAATTCGTAATGTTGATTGCAACCGTTACGGGTATCGTGTATTTTTATGTAAAGTCAATCTGATGTCCATTGTATAATGTAGATCTTTTATGTATTGTACGTGATGTGTACAAAATCTTTGTAGCACCTGAACCCGGCTACATTTTGGCGCACACGTAGGGACACGCAAGATTCAAACATAGACCTAAATTAACGGGACCTTTAGTTTAGGTCTCTGATTCAAAGCAGCATGTTCCCGCCAAATGACGGAGCCTCGCTTTTGAGCACTGGAGCAGCTGTGTGTCCTTGACCTTCAATGTCGATATAAGAGCTTCCGGTGGAACAACGTTTTGTTGTGTTGGTCATGAATTATTCGATTAATACCGGAGTGGACGTGCCATTTGGTAAATATTATTGTTAATTCAGTGACATTTTATGTTTGCAAGAAGATGGTATGCGGAATGGAAGATGTCATTTCATATAAAAGCTGTATTTCATCGCAACATTTGTTGTGTATTTCTTCATCGCGTTACGCGTGTATGCTAATGTAAGACTCGGAACACAGGTAAATCTAGATCTGTGAATTCAGTGACGACCATGTCATGCCGGAGTGAACAACGCCCGTTTTGAACTGTAGCTGTCACGAGGGCTCCCGTCATGAGTGTATTTGTGATCATTTACTTTTCATATTGTATTGCATTTTCCCGTAGTTAGATATGATAGCTTAGGCATAGTTTAGGAAGTAGAAACATTTCATGTTTTGACTTTATTTATATCCGGTATTGCTAGATTCACATTGTTTCCTTTTGAAACTTTGTTGATTTGATTTGATTTGTTTTCTCTTCTTGATTTTCAATTTTGATAGACTTAATTATTTTGTTTTAATTTATAGTTAATATTTACTTGAGATCTGCGGTCTATGATTTGAATTTATTTTTGTATTATTAAAATATAGCCGGGTTCAGGTGCTACACAGATTTTTTACACATCACGTACATTACATAAAAGATCTACATTATACAATGGACATCAGATTGACTTTACATAACAATACACGATACCCGTAACGGTTGCAATTAACATTACGAATTTAATACATTTGAAATACTTATACATGATAAATTATAGAATTTACCAATTTTGCTCATGAACTATGATANGTGAAGTATTTATCTATATGTGTATTTCTGTACGCCTATATGCAATGTGCGTTTGGTGATAAATTGAATTGAATTGAATTACTCTGAAATAAGTACCAAAAATACGTTTATCAAAGAAAGATATTTTAACTTCTTCAAATATTTATGCAAACATACTAATTCCATAAAGGTTACCCTAAAATATAGTATTTCAAATAGCTCAATACTAATAAATTTCAAACACTTATTCTGAAATCAGTAGAGTTCTGTTCACCGCAGTCGGTATAATGTATGTCGGTATTGACTGTATAGGTCTCTATGTCTGATCTGGTCTCTGTCCAGTGCGGGAATGACGATACAAGACGTACAAATGCACGAACTGACATGCAATCACCTGACAAGACATTTACATAACAAAACAATACAGGGAACAAACACTTAAGACACGTTGACCAGAAAAACCGGTTGGAGGAGTACGAGAATCGGTATATAAAAAATAGTTAAGTACGTCAGACATACGTACAACTTAAGCATTCTCACTAAGACAATACTATATAGTTTAATAATTTGAATTAAACTCATATTACAAAATAACATACAAAGATAGCACTGCCAGACAGACAGACAGACTTTCTTTATTTCCTCTTGTAGAGATTGTACATGGAACATGCCTTATCTTGTGCTTACATCAAATGTAGAATATACATTGTATACATAATCATAGTAAAGTGTTCATCTCGGGGATCATTACAGGTATCAAATTGGCAATATTCATCACCAGTAGGGCCCACCTGTCACGATTCAGTTGAATATCGTTTGAACTTCCGAGTATAAATTGACACTGTCTTTTATCTGGCAGGTGATCAAATTGAACATAATCTGAAAGTCTAAGAAATTGACTAAAAAGTCTAAGAGTGTATCGCGACTTTTGAATAGCGATAAACACTGGATAAGAAAATGTTAAGTAATATTGTCAGACTGTTTCTGACATATTCTACATACAACAGTATCTCTTTCGTACCGGTAGGACAATTTTATAAGTTCTCCAAGTTTCCACGTTTATTTAGGGAAATCCAGGCTTATCAAACACAATGGATTAGGACCTTGCACAGTATGAATAGAATGATACGTTTGTAATATTTCTGAGCAAACCATCGCGTCTTGCTACCTTTTATAGTAAAATTCTTCGACAGTCCTTTTACAGAAGTTCCTCCACGATGTACTTGCGGGACAAAACCGTCAAACCCATAGTCCAGCAACATAGTTGAAATCTCGAGTTTTACCGCAGTTGTGAATATGTCATGAATGAAACTTTCTGCTTTGCTGAATTTGTCACCGAATACGAAAGTGCACAACCGAATCGTAAAGAGAATTTTCCATACATACTTATTACTCGCCGAGGACATATTTGTATACCTTGTTTCTATACCAGCTTGTCTAACTGGATTATATTGATTGCATGACGGGTAAATAAAACAGTACGTTTTTCCTTACGCGCACGAGGTTCCCCGGTCATTATTCCTTTATTCTGACCCACTCTGGAAAAATAAATTAGATAAGGAAGGGGTACCACACCGGACTTTCGAATGACTGAAGCTTTGACAATAATGGCACGGAAGTCTGATCATCTTCACTGTATAGAATCATTGTTCTATTTTGGTTTATCAATATATGTATTGCCTATTTGCAAAGGAAACACGATTCTTTGTTTACTCGGAATTCCCGGAACTAGAACAGAAAGTGTATACAGCAATAGTGTTTTGTAATGGGCATTTAAGTAAGTTACAATCACTGATAGTATCTTTCAACAGGCTGTTATACCGTTCAAGCAACATATACCACACATAGAAACAAAATGGACATAGCAACAACCAACCCTGGCATACCGGCAGACAGCTTTATCGATAGATTAGTTACGAGACGTGTGTACTCTGATCAGCCATAGTCATCACTGGACAATATTCGCCCAGTTTCGCTCAGATGACATCGTTGTAAGCTAGCTAGTAGCTTGTGGTGATGTATAATGTTCTTTTCTTCTAATGTATGCTGTATACACGCGTACTAATTTGACTTCTGGTTGCTAGCTATTTATAATTACAGGTTCATATCTTTATCTGGTAGGGTTGGAGTATTCAGCTCCCACTGTTGATTCCTCTCTTTTACAATATGATGGTTAACAACATATGATTTTTAACTGCATGGTCAGTGCCAAACAGTCAATTTGTTACATTGTTCGCTTTTGACTGATTATACTTGCACATATATATATCTAACTAATAAAAAGATGGCTTGAATTTTGTCGGGTGATGCTTCCAGTGGCTGTTGAGCCGTGACTTGAAGGTGTTGAGCGTTGGGGAGGTTACTACCTCTGTTAGAGAGTTCCACAGATTTATCACTCTGTTGCTGTAGAAATTTCCATATTTGTTTAGTCTGCATGGTCTTTTGAATAGTTTCCTGGAGTGCTCCCTGGTTCGGTTGTCTTCAGCTTCATGGCATAGTTTGCCCTTGTCAAGAATGTCCATGTTGTTTAATATTTTGTAGGTTTGAATTACGTCAGCACGATGTCTTCTATATTCGAGAATTGGGAGTCCGAGTTGTCTTAGGCGTTCTTCGTATGGTACGTTTTTAAGAGTTGGAATCCTTTTGGTTGCTCTTCTTTGGAAGTTCTCAATTGTAATTTTGTCGCGGATCAAAAATGGTGATGAAACTGTTGTCGAGTATTTCAGATGAGGTCTAATCAGCGTTTTGTATAGAGTTAGGAACATTACAGGGCTCATGTATGTAAACATCCGGAATATCATGCCCAGCATCCTGTTTGCTTTTGATGCAGCTATGTTGGCGTTGATTGAGAATTTTAACTGATTGTCTATATGGACACCTAGGTCTTTCTCGTGTTCCACTCGTACGATTGGGGATTCTTTTCCATCTTGAGTTATGGTGTATATATGGTCACCTTGCCTCTGTCCAACCTCCAGGTGATGTTTGCACTATGTGGTGTTAAGTTGCACGAGCCAATTAAGGCTTGGTCCAATCACACATATGATTTATGTTGGCCTGTAGATTTTGGCGATCTGCTCATGTTACAGTTTTTGCAGAGAGTTTAGTGTCATCCGCAAATAGTTTGATCGTACAGCTTAATATATCAGGCATGTCGTTAACATAGATCAGGAACAGTATTGGTCCTAAAACAATCCCTTGAGCGACTCCACTTGTGACTGGTTTCAGGTTTGAGGTTGTACCATTGATCGTTACTGAAGTCCAGATATATGACATCTATGTTGTCACCAGCTTCCAGTCCTTTATGCCAGTTTTCCAGAGTTTCTTATAGCTGGGTAGAACAGGATTTTCCCAGTCTGAACCCATGATGGTCTGGTGTGAATAAGTTATTCATATCCATGTGGGTTAGGATTTCGTCCCTTATTAAACGTTGCATTATTTTTGATGGTATCGACGTTAAACTTATTGGCCTGTAGTTACCGGGGTCTTTTTTGGTCCTTTCTTGTAGATTGGTGTCACTGTTGCCTCTTTCCATGGTGTTGGCAGTTGGGATGTGTCCATTGAGTTTTGGAATGTGATTTGTAGAGGGATTTTAAGGTCTCTGCAGTTTCGTGAATGAGTTTTCGATGTATACCGTCAGGTCCTGGTGATTTTGTTGGGTTAATCCGTTTGATAGCTTTAAGAATAGAGTCCTCTGTGATGTTGATATCTAATAGCGGATCTTGGTAATTTCTCTTTGGAAAGGGTGGTAGTGGTAGATCTTGATTTCTAACAAAAACATTTGCGAAGAAGTTATTTAGAGTATTTCCTGTGTCTCTGTCATCAGTAGTTATTTCCCAATTTGGTTTTTGAATTCTTCCTTTACTTGATTTGATCTTAGTTTTTGATCTTACACGATTCCAGAACAGTTTTGGGTTTGTTTTGATTTTTAGTGTTAGGTCTTCTTCGAAATGGTATTTTGATTTCCGAACTTTTTTAGTGGCGATGTTTCTAGTTTGTTGGTAAGTTAGGAAGTTCTGGACGGTTTTGCAGTGCAGATAGTTTATCCATTGGCGCCTTTTATCAGTTATCGCTTTTTTAGCCTCAAGGCTCAACTCTGGATTGCGGAATTTTCTGGAATATTGTCCCTTACTCACTGGTACATATTTGTCAATACTTTTTTGGAGAAAAACAGTAAGGTTGTTCCAGGATTCCTCTACTCCTTGAGTTTCTTCTAAAATGTTCCAATTTATGTTGGCTAAGAACCGGTTGATACCTGCATAGTCGCCTTTGAAAAAGTTCTTTTTAGATTTGTTGTTATGGTCGTTTTGTGGATCAGAAAAGCAGATGAGCTTGAATTCGAGTCCTAAATGGTCGCTTTTCCCTAGTCCTTCCATGTATAATATGTCCTGTGCCATTTCCTCTTCGTTGGTGAATATCAGGTCTAGTGAAGAAGGGGTTTGGTTTTCTCTATATCGTGTTGGTTGGAGAACATGTTGATGGAGGAACTTGTCACGGATTCTTTCCAGGAATATACTGGCAGGGGTGTTTACACTGACTGAAGATTGTTGCCTTTCCCAGTCAATCTCCTTGTAGTTAAAATCACCCAGTAGTAGGATATGGGATATGTTGGTAGTGTTCAAATGTGCTATAAGTTGGTTAAGCCTAATATTGTTGTCTGTTGAGCTATTCGGACTCCTGCAGACACAGCATATCAGTAGTTGATCAGTTCCGTTCAGCTTGACTGAGCACATTACATATTCCTGGCAAGATTCATCTTGTTCCGTTATATCCGCACATAGTGTGTTTTTAGTGTATATGACAACTCCTCGAATTTTGTCAGTTCCGAAATGGGCAGAATACTTTTCTAATTGGTGGGACTGAATATCAATTGGTAGATTTGTTGATTTAGGAGGATCTCGGTCAAGCATATGATGTCAGGGTTCTCAGTACTGATATATTCACAAAGTTCTAGTTTTTTTGATGAGGTAAGTACATCTACGTTGGAATAATATAGTTTGAGGAATTCAGTTGTTTCATAAAAAGTGTCCCTTTTGTTTAAAAGCGTAAAACTTAGATCCTATGATCTGGCTACCTCTGGTGAGGTTGGTTCTTCTGTAGCACTGTCGTTGTGTTGTGGTTCTGAGATATTTCTGTAGATTAGTGTTGCATCAGCGTCCATGAGGGTGGTATTTTGGAATACTGATGAGTCAATAGGGCTAATTGGTAAGCCCCTTCTGTACACAGCGTTGGTATTTCTATTTGGAGTTTCACATTTAGGTGCCATGTTTTGAAACACATGCAAAGTGGATAGGTTGGGAGCTCCAGATCTTGATCTAGCCATTTGCCATTGTGGAATACCTGCTCGAGAAGTGAGTGGGCCCGAGGCGGAGCAATCCCCATCCGTCAGGTGACCACTCGTCTCTTGCATTGGTGTTCCACTGTCTGGAGGCGTTGATCGATATAATAAAAGGCCGTATTGACCACTCGCGTGTATATAACCTATTGTATGTTGATTGGGCCTACTTAAGATGGAAAACTCCAATGGAAAAGTCTTTCAGTTCGGCCTATGTAACCTTCAGAACTTCGAAGAGGCAATATTTGTTAATAATTTTATTTCAGTAATGGATTAGGCGGTCACTTGCTACTACTTTGTGTTCCACTTCCTCCCTGCTGATCTTTGAGTTATAGTTATTCTCACTCCAGTTATATATAATATCCATTTCCTAACCGCAGTATATTTTGATATGGACGACATCAATATGGAATTAAAAACGGTTGTGACCTACTACACTACCATGCCCGTTTTAAAATACTTTATACCGGTCACATCTCAAAAATCGAACGTTTAGATAAATAAAATACAGAAAAAAACCCATTATATGACATTCAATAGCATAAAAGGTGGGTGTTAAACACATTCAAAAGTGCCTATTGGAAACGTCTATCAAACCATGTTGCAGTGACATACGTTAATTTTCCTGTGACTATTACGCGAACAGTTCCAAAAATTAAAAGTTATTTGATTTGTATAATGTTCAAAACAATCTATTCATTCTAACTTAACGGACTTCGTCACACAATATATATAACGGCGACTTCATCAAATAATACCATGACCTTAGTTTTATTTGTGCGGGCCAACCTGAACATCCAAGTAGGTAGGGCCATCAGTTAATTTTGGCAAAGCGAGTTAGTGTAACATCGATTGCAATATAAAATTAAACGTTTACTTTTGTCTTCCAGATCGATTCCCCAAACAAGAGATCTGTATTTAGTTATAAACTTGACATGTTTAGAATATCAGCTTATCAAGCTAGTTATAAACTTGACATGTTTAGAATATCAGCTTATCAAGCCAGTTATAAACTTGACATGTTTAGAATATCAGCTTATCAAGCCAGTTATAAACTTGACATGTTTAGAATATCAGCTTATCAAGCTAGTTATAAACTTGACATGTTTAGAATATCAGCTTATCAAGCCAGTTATAAACTTGACATGTTTAGAATATCAGCTTATCAAGCCAGTTATAAACTTGACATGTTTAGAATATCAGCTTATCAAGCCAGTTATAAACTTGACATGTTTAGAATATCAGCTTATCAAGCCAGTTATAAACTTGACATGTTTAGAATATCAGCTTATCAAGCCAGTTATAAACTTGACATGTTTAGAATATCAGCTTATCAAGCCAGTTATAAACTTGACATGTTTAGAATATCAGCTTATCAAGCCAGTTATAAACTTGACATGTTTAGAATATCAGCTTATCAAGCCAGTTATAAACTTGACATGTTTAGAATATCAGCTTATCAAGCCAGTTATAAACTTGACATGTTTAGAATATCAGCTTATCAAGCCAGTTATAAACTTGACATGTTTAGAATATCAGCTTATCAAGCAAGTTTTAAACTTGATGCAATACCTAAAATACTACAAACTTGGTTTCGTTAACGAAAGTTTTATCATAGCCACAATGCAATACTTAATCATGGGAGTGAAATTCACCCTTTTCAAGACAAGGCAGATACTAAAATAACTATCGATAACTAATCACAGATCCTATTAACAGTTATTAACACATAAAACATGCTGTTCTTTATCTTACCTGGGTGTTATCTATCTGCTGCTGCTGGTCCTAACCTAATCTGTGTAGTTGGAATCTTTCTGAATCTTAACTGTTTGTCTGTATATCTGGATCATACCCTACCTGTTAAGTCTTGCTGAATCTGTATTGGGATATTACCTGATCTTTTGATCTCGACACTTTTGGTTTTTGGATCTTACCTTATGTATTGTTCTCGACTCTTTTTGGAACTACCTTGATACTTGTTAGTGTTATGGGTCGGTATCGAACTTTGTAAGTCCTAATGGGCCGGAAATGAACTAAATTATTTTGTTAAAAAGGATAAAACGATAAAACGGTTACCATATGCAACTTCTATATCCTGCCCCGTAACAGCCTGATATTCCTATATCATCCCGATGGCTGATGCGGAGTAGGATATTGGATAGGCCATAGGGTGACATTTTTCCATATACTGCTCTTTAACATCAAAAATATTAGCAATAACACATAAAACACGCAGAAAATTAATATATTTACATTCTGTTTTAAATGAAACAAAATGAACAGAATAGCCAATATAACTGGAAATGCAGTGTGTATTCAATACTAGTCTGAGGTGTGGTTTTTCTGAAATGTTTTGAACCGTTTATCGCATATGGCACGTGTCGGGCGTATATGGCGCATGCCGGGTGGATATAGCGCGTGCTTGACGGATACGGGGCGTACCGGGCAGATATTGGTTGGTTAGGGATATGGCTAATGTTCAGCTAGCATTATCGCAAAAGCAAGATAACCCTTATCACGGGTAAGTATATAAGAAATAATAGTTAGTCCTGTTAGACTGATATCTTACCTTATCTGTTGGTCCTGATGGGCTTTTTCAATACGTTTCTCCTTGGCTCTACGATTCTGAAACCAGATCTTGATCTGGTTTTCAGAAAGGTTTAAAATTTCTGCCAGTTCGTATCTTCGAGGTCTGGAAATGTATTCTGTTCTATTGTACTCGAGTTCGAGTTTTAGAGTTTGTTCACTCGTAAACGTTGTTCGTTGTCGACGGGGACGATTTTCCCGTCTTTTTCTTCTCTGCACTGCAACAAAAAAGATTCACTTTTAGAAATAAGTATAAGAAACTGTATGCAATGAACTTAATGTATGTTTATATTGTAATAACGGTATGATGTTGTAAATGTCAGCCACCTTTTTTCTATTTGACTCAAATTCTGAATTTTTCCTTTTTATTTCATATCTCATCATTTTTTAATTATTATTTTTTTGCGATCGTTACTGTTCCAGTAGTGACGTTATTGATTCAACATCCTTTCATTTTAATGTTACAATAATTTTAATGTCATATTGTTTTACACATATTTAGGTGATTTTAACATGTACTATTACCATGCTTCACTTAATCGTTTCTCAAGCACAAACACAAAATCCAATGGAGAACAATTCTTTTTCGGTTTGTTACAAACGCAAATGACTTTGGTTAAAATTGTTATTTTGTTGCTTGTAATCACCACAAGTACATCTATTATATCTATTTCATATGTTGACGTGAGCTTATTCTTAATAATATATCTAACCCATGCATTGACGTACAACTATCAATGGCGGGAAAACATGCATTTATATCGGCATAGCTTAATATGTATAACATATACATATATATGTATATCGTAATCGCTTAATTAGTATAACATATACATAGCAATCGCTTAATTAGTATAACATATATATCGTAATCGCTTAATAAGTATAACAAATATATCGTAATCGCTTAATTAGTATAACAAATATATCGTTAACGCTTAATTAGTGTATATATAAAGATACGTGTATCCATACTTCTACGTCAAAACAGAATACAACTGATCATCTACAAATAAAACTCTTATATATTATTCTTATTATAATTGGCGAAGTGATGAGATTTTTCGTGCAATATAAATGTTTAAAAATAATCGTGAAATAGTATTTCCCTTTAAATATTGTATCATTAACCAAGCTTTCAACAATCGAATTATTATAACAGATTCATATTTTCATTAAAAGAAAAACCGCAGCGATGACAAATTATCATCAATACGAGGATTTTATATCTGTTACGTGATATTTAATTAATTAATGATATCTATATTCAAAGTCATATCAATTACATTTAACATACAGCGTCTCAACAGTAAATAAAAACCATCATCATCTAATAATCTTATATAGGAATGAACCTGTAAATCAAGTTGAATTCGATTTGATAACACTCATATTAATACATGTCACGGTAAAGAATGAATTAATGAGGTAATACTTACTGATTCCTGCGAACACTGGTGTCATGGGAAGTCCCTGAGTACCGAGTGAGTAGGAGACCGGGGAATGCTCCCCTAACCACTGTTTCGGGTATTCCACTGCGGAAATCTTATCTAGACCAGCTGAGTGGAGAAGTTGTCGGGCTCCCTCCACGCCAATATTCCCGGGCTTCCACGAAGAAAATGCTGAGAAAGGTCCGCCGATGTGTGTGGCTTGAGACATACTGTCCACATTTAAACTGTCAATTTGTAATTTTGGGGTCGAGCTCTTCAGAGTGTCGCTTTTGGAACTTTTGATGCCAGCGTCATCTTTTGATTCTTGGAAACCACTTTTTAAAGACGTAGGAATAGAAAACATTTTTGATACGACTGTTGTGCTAAATAAGGATGCTCGAGTTGTTAAATTTCTCATTTATGATATGAACAGAAAACGTTTCATTGCCTGTTGCATACAAATATAACGCGCGATATTATATATTATGTACTTCTCTGGTATAGAAAGTTATTTCCTTTTTTAGCATAAACGGCTATTGCAGTTCTATGTTCATGATCCAATGGACAAATGTTCTATTCCTGTAAGAAATATTTGAATGTCCTTCACTATTCCGGCATCTGAATCCTTACAAGTCCAACTGTTCAATAATTACGTAGTTGTCGACGTTTCAACATTTTAGAATTACATTCTTAAAATAAACTTACCGAACTTCCGATACCCTGTTTAGGTAATATATTCACGCTGTATTGTAATGTAACGAAGTCTAACAACTCCTTCTCATAAAATCAGAATACACATCTGATCAGGATTTTTTGCGAACAGCAAATCATAGTTTAATTATAGAGTTGTATAAAACATATGAAGCACGTATCAAATAGATCCTCAGATACTGGGTTAGTTTGTGTGAAAACACCGCCTGGTCCGACACCGAGCCTGCCTCTAGCAAGCCTGCTCCAGTCGGATCAGCTCACTCAGTTTAAAGGCAATGAAACGAGAAGCAAATTGGCTAATTTATTAGGCGAGTGTCTTCTTTCCTCAATACACAATTTAACCAGAGAATCAGTGTTGTGCTGACAGGAAATGATC
This sequence comes from Mizuhopecten yessoensis, assembly GCF_002113885.1. Classification (NCBI taxonomy): domain Eukaryota; kingdom Metazoa; phylum Mollusca; class Bivalvia; order Pectinida; family Pectinidae; genus Mizuhopecten; species Mizuhopecten yessoensis. The sequence continues at coordinate 58,329 of NW_018407338.1, forward strand.
TTTTTTCACAAATTAAGACGGATTCACGAGCCTCAATAGAAACACTTATAATCGAATTGATAGTCATTTACGATATCGCCGCTGCTTAAGAACTGTATGATTTTCTTGATATCGGTTCAGTGTAGTTTAACATGTGTAGGTTTGTCGCGAATATCTTATCAATATTCATGAGAAGAAAAAGAGATAATGGCATGATGGCAGCTATTCCTTAGGAGTTGAAAGGCACGTGCGTCCACAGCGAGCCGCTGTCCCGGTTAATTATTGATACCAGGCTGTAGACGGGCACTTGATAATTGTTAGCAGCCAAAACACATTTGACGGAGAAATACTAATTGGATAGTCACCTTTTATTGCAAAACACGTGTTTCATTCTCATCGGAGAGCTCAAGTGTCCCCTCGCTAATTCTTAAACTCTCTTATAAAAAAGACATTGGAGGTAACACAGATAAATGAACATTTAAATGAAGACCCGAGATTGTTTCAAGTGTTTTGTAATTAAATGGCAATTTAGACTAAATGGTATTTTTAAATGAAAAGAAAAATGGGAATAAATACCACAGACCCTTTTTCAATCTCAATTGTTTGCCTTTCTGTGTAGACGATAGCACTTGCAAGATGTTATTATCAATTATTTAAGATTAAGTTTTAAATGACAGTTATACTTTTAAAAATAATAGTGGTTACATTTTCATATATTTGCCTGTTCAGAATAAGTATAATCAAACAAATTTACTATTAAATAAATGCCATTTTTATAGCTCTTTAAATATGAACTAATGTTCGTTTATATTTAAGATAGCCTCCCCTCATAATTTATAGTTCTTATTATTTTACCAATGGGTTTTTTAATTGATCGAAAGTAATATTGAGTATTTACATGTGAAAGCATCATTGAGGGTGAAGGGGATCGTTGCATCAGTAGCATGAATGATCATTTTATCATACACCAGTTCCTTGAATTCGGAGGATTAAGTCTAACAGCTAACTAAAATAATTATTATTAGTCTCATTTATTAAAATGAATTATTTCAAATCGTTGTCTCTAAATATGGTGTGCTAAATAATTGAATCTGAGCCTATTTTACAAAGTTCTTGTAGCTTTCTTTTCGTATTGATCATTATAACAAATTGTAGCGATACAAATAGCAGCGATTCGTGTTTAAACCTGTGATAACTTGAGTGGAAATGTGTACTATACCTTCTTTTAATAGCTAAGTGTAGAACGTAGAATTAAAAACACATTTTACAATACATTTTTATGTGATACTTCTTCGCAAAATTTCTTGCTCTACGATCATAACTATTCTATTAAGAATATTGACTTTATCTATCGATGATTTTTTGTATGTTTTTAGCTTTCAAATCAAACTATTGTTCTTAAATTCAGATTTGTGTGCAATTGAATAAATGGGGGAAAAACGATAGTTTTGTGGTTGTCCGCATGAACAAGTCAAACTGTCGGTGAGATGTTTTAAGTAAATGACTGCTGCATTTATGCTAATATGAAACTCGGCGACGTATACACACATTTCATGATGTACCATGATACATCCTGGATGATACATTTGTAACCAGCTGGGTTTTATGCCTCATAAATGTAACATTTTGCACTTTAATCAATACATTTTTCATTCAAGTTGTTCATATTTCTTGTTTGTTTATTTTGGTTTGGGGTGATTTTAAACATATTTGGCCCAATGATGGAACAGCTGGGAGTTGTCGGGAACAACTCCATAGATATACATTTCCATTAGTCGTCAAGCGTCATTAGAAAATCACGGTAATATCCGTCATTTTACGTCACTAATTGATTAGAGCCCGATTGCTAACAGTATGACGGAAAGACCCAAACAGCATACGAATGAAAACTCATACATTTTGTATGTAATATTTCTGACAATTTTATTTAGAGGCCGTAAATGGAAATATTCTCTTATATTTTGTCATAGCGTGCTACAAATGCTCTATGTGGGTATGTTTTCTGTGTTTTGTTCGATGTGTTTCATAGTGGTTTTGCAGTTTGGTATTATGTTACATATGAACTATGATTATTATATTATATGACGTTTTACTGATATTGATATACTTTATATTTGTATCATGCTTTGTTATGTTAATCTGTGTTTTATTGTTTGATGTTATATTTTACAGTGATTCATTATGCTATGTTATAGTATATCATATTATATATTTTATATATATATATATTACGAAGTTTAAGCTATTGTGCTTCATTCTGTATTTTTTCAAGAACATGTATAATAAAAGTGTACCTTAAATAATAACGAAAATATTACTACTTTAAATGTGATCTGTGTCATTAGTTAACTGAATATAACTAAATCATTGATAATGCTTTAATGTGAACGTACGAAAACTATCCAAACCAATGTGTCATGTCGACAAATTGCATTGATACAAGAGACTAGACGATTATGGTCTCTCCCCTAAAATACTTAAATTCAATTACAGAAATGTTTTCGTCTTTTCTGTATCTCATATTAGAGTGCATAATCAGGTATTGACAAGCACAGGTACAGTATAACTTAAATACTCATTTTAAGTGTTGGTTTGATATGTCAATGAACATTTACAATAGAATTCACCACGTTTCAGATATGAAGAAAGTAATTATAATCATGCTTTTATCTCGCACTGTATAAAGAAATTAATTTTATCAGGATATAATGATTGGCAAATCATTCCTTTGAAGTCTTTCATTTTGCCGTACACACAACAACAGTATGTTACATAGCATGCCGAGAACATCTCTATCTGAACTAGAGATATCAAAATATGTAGAATCCAAAATGTTCTGATGTCAGTATTGATTCTGTGATCGATATCTACATTCCTGGGAGTAAATGCTGCGTTTTATCTCGCACAATTTATCTACTATGGGCTTTAGAGAATATAGTGGAACATATTGATGGTAAGTGTATTCATCTCTTTTAGAAAAAGGAAGTCCTTTTACAAGAATATAAGTATAAACATGTACAACGCATACAGCATAATCTATCAAAATTGTTCGAGATATACTGCAAAATTGCTATTGGTTTAAATAAGTATTCGTGTTTTTCTCTTTTTTTAATATTTCTTTTATATTAGTATTTGTATATTTTTTCTTCGATAAAATTGATAAAATTTACATGTTTATTCATCAAAATACTGTATCAACCATTGTACGAATGGTGAATTTCGGCGATTTGTATCCAGAATAACGAGGTTCCACTGTACAATTGTACTTACATTAAAGTGGACAAAACCGATTACCATAACGATTCAATGATGATTCTCATTAATCACCCGATCGACGTCGCTGTGAGACACTCACACCTGGCTGACCCATTACAATGTCGAGTCACTCCCATTCTCGGCACGGTGCAGTGCCCCACTATAGAAACACAGACACTATCTCAACATACTATCAAGTGTCTCCTCCTTTTATAAGACCGCGATTTGTGTCGGTAAATTGGTATTAGAGGAGATTAATTGACAGATATCCTATTTATTTTTTAAATATTTTATCGGGTAGTTTTATTACAATTGGCCATACCTAAATGAGGAAATATCAGGAAAATTACATTAGAAACCCTATTAGTGTGATGTACTTAAATAAAATATGAAGGGAAGGAAGTACTGACCGTAATGAACCTTTCAGCTTTGTGGTTAGATACAAATGCCTCATTATCACCTGAATATTAATCAAGAATGTGCACGAATGACGGCAACATGAAAAAACTACAAACGTTTCAAAAAGATCAATAACATATCATTATGAGGAAAAACTCAATGCAAATTGTCCAGATCAATCAAAGCAAAATCTTTTAAAAATCGTACATCAAATTACTTAATACAAATATAACAATGCTTAATTCAAAAATCATATCGCATCGAAACAAAATAGTATCATCTTTGGAAAAACGCCATGCAAAATGTTTTCGTTTCTCATAAACATTATATTCAATCGAATGTTAAATAGTGAAATCCCTATCCAGGTCAGATGTATCAGATTGGTGTTTTGGTGTGTCGAATCTTATCTTTATTTGCCAAAGTTTTACCGTTTTAACCAGTCGAAGCTTAAAGATCTGCTCTTGTGAAAAGTCAATATTTTCAACTTAATTACTTTTTTAATGCATACCTTATTTTAAAGAGAAGAATATGAAAGAATAAAAAATACAAACAAATTATATGTCCGTGTGCTTTTTGTTTTTGCTAAGGTCAGTCGAACTTACGAATTTTACGTTACATGTGCATTTTGGTTAAATTTATCGTTTTGATCGTAAGCAGAACAAAATCATGCAAAATCTTCCAAGTGATTTATCAGATATCTATGAAGGTTTGCACAAATATTATTTGTCTAACTTATTCAAGCAGAAAATCTTCAAATTATAATTTGAAATCAGAAAAGCACCTCTACCATTAATTGTTTATAATTTTAGATACAAAAGAAGTTTTTGCTGATTCAGCGATTGATATAAAAGGTCTGATGAAAAAAGTCTTCATATATTCACTGAATTGAAAGAAAATGCATTTCTCTTCCAAAAACCGGGCAAAGAAATCGAGGGTAACTGAGTTCATTTTTCTTCATTTTACCGTATGTTATTGTTTGTGTTATTTTTCAACCTTCACGGGGCCAAAAAATTCAAAATGACTTCAGGTAATAAAAATGAATAATAGTACGCCGGTATTGTATAATGTCCAACTTTGTCCATATCATTTTCAAGATATTGAACATTATAGACTTGTACAGCAAAAAATCAAATGACGACACATTGACAATTATAGTGATTGAATCAAATGTCAAAAAGGTGCAATTTTGACTTTGTTTGGAGCGTAGGAAATTTACATTTTTTCAAAATGGCCGCAAAACTGGATTTTTTGTTGTTGTAAAAACAGTTCTGCAAATAATAGGTATTTTGATTTATGACCATTATTTCAGATTCATGTTTGCTTTTGAAATTGAACTTAATTTGATACATTTGATTGAAGCCTGTTTCACTAGATCAAAACGAGATATGTAAGTGATTTTACCCTGAGATGAGCAGATCCTTAAGAGGCCGAACTTATCTTAGTTGAAGCCAAAACAATCTTACTTGTCTTGGTCAAGGTAAATCAGATCAACCTTATCTTTGTCATCTTTACCAAAGGTTAACAGATCTCACCTACACTTGTCGGAGCTATACATGTTAAAACCTAACTGTCCCCACTTCTGTTGTACTGCGTTAATATATAATTTACCACAACAAGCGGGAAACTGTGATGAGATGTGCTTAAGAATGCCAATGATTCGCTATTGACCGGGAACATTACCTAATATTTACATTTCTACTGAACTTGGACTCAATATACCTACTTAACATTTTAAAGGTTATTTTTCAGTGAACTTTTCAGTTGACGTATGAATACATCATCATATTATCAACCTGATTACTCTGTTATTCCACGGAGCACGGGAAGTAGTTCCATTCATAGATTGTTTTCAATTTGTTTTTGTTTTTGTTAGAAGTATTCAATTGAATTCAAAAAATAATTTACATCGTAATTTGCTTATTCATCTTACCAGGACGACGTCTCACAGTGAGTGATGACGTCATAAGTGTTGATACCTTCCGTGATGTTAGACTTGCACAAGACCGATATTTTAGAAATTATCCGAACAAATATCAATATCGCTCTGAATGTAAATATAAGGATATAATCCCATTTTGTTGAGGTTTATGGGGTATAAACCTCAATGGGGCTTGAGAAAAATTCAAAATGAACTGCTTCGCAGGTCATAAAATTTGTCTCAAGACCAATTGAGGTGTATACCCCATAAACCTCAACAAAACAGAATTCAATCCTTAATTGTATTGTTTACGTAATGCAACAATGATTCCAATCATTCTATTTGAAACTAGGTGTTTAAAAACTAGTGTTAATCGCTTTACAATATAAAAAAAAAACAGTATGCAGTATAGATTACAAGTAAAACATTTGTATAAACATATGATTCTTTCACAAATTAATATATCAATATGAACATGTTTTATAGATCATATTGAACTAAAGGAAAAAATCAAGATTATTTGTGTCTACTATGATAATATCCAGTTGATTGTGTACTTCTTAAATACACACTTATAAAGTTAACTTAATTGGTATGGCATTACTATATAAATTAAGTTGACAATCCATTGACGTCGTGAAGAAAAGCTGATGAGATAAAACAGCTGGTAGAATAAATTTCAATACGAAGCGTCATCATCTCGGGTCATGGCTCAGTGCACTACAATAGAAATAGAAACACTATGATAGGGCTAAATCACTTGACATGGGTCGATCACATTGAGATTGTAGCTAGTGATTGATACCTGTGATGTTGTGGAGATAGTGATCTTAATTAAGCTGTGAATATTGTATAAGGTCATTTCATTGCTCTAAATCGTTATCATTAACTGTAGCAGAATAACACATATTTCAATACAAATTGTTATCATTTTTAATGATTTTTTTCCCTTTTTATTCTCCCGTTTTTCTTTTCATGCGATTTTTAACATTGGAGAATATTATCCAGCTTCATAATAATGATATACTGAAAAATAGAAATCTGATAATAGCAACCATTTGAATTGTTTAGGAAAGGTCAAAGTAACCAAATCCGTACTGAGTTATTTTGTGTTGACACGTCATTGGTTTAGGCATAGGAGAATGATACAGATCATTCAGTACAAAATGACAGTTGTTCTAGAGACAATAGACCCAGCGACGTGGTGAGATCTCACAGCTGCACTGTGAACGATTTACCATTATGAAACTCCTATTATGGAGCATATGGAGCATAAATGCTTCAAGATGTATCCTTTTTCAATCATACAATCGTATGTTTTCTGTTGTACTTAACAAATCGCGTCAAAGCAGCATTGATAGAAGACACAAGCGGAATGGGAAACGGTGGATCATAATAGGAGTTTCATAATGTTAAATCGTTCTTTTCATAAACTGTAGCATAACACTTATCCAATACTTTAGAAACATTGTGACCATACATCAAAATATTCAATTATATACGTCAAAATACATTATCACCATACACTTCACATACATTGTTACAGCTCGCTTTCATATTTAACTGCAAGCCGTTATGTGTCGTAAGTGTTCGGAGTCATTAGTTATATTTACATCAATGTTTCAGGGGAGGGTAACTCCTGATGATTAAAATTAACAGTAATCTAGCATCAAAGGAAAATTGAACACAACTTTGAAAGGCGCCTTCAGATTCGTTTCCAAAGAGTTTGTCGTATCCTCGGCAGAAACATAATCTGATTTTCTTAGCACTTTGAAAGCAATTAAAAGTGTATGTCAGAAATAGATTATGATGTGTGGAAAAACGTATTTATAGTGTACCTTTAAATGCATTAAACGGTACGGTAACAATATGTTTAAAGCGCATAATAACAATTTTAACTGAGTGTGTGGTTAATATATTTAAGTCAGCTGTAACAATGTATGTAAAGTATATGGTGATAATAAAATGTACGGTAAAATATGTACAAGGCTGTTATAATAATGTTATTGAATTGTTAGGTAAACATGTGTACAACTCTACTTTAATAATGTTATTGAATTGTACGATAAACATGTGTACAACTCTACTATAATAATGTTATTGAATTGTAAGGTCAACATGTGTACAACTCTACTATAATAATGTAATTGAATTGTACGGTCAGCATGTGTACAACTCTACTATAATAATGTTGTTGCATTGTAAGGTAACATGTGTACAACTCTACTATAATAATGTTATTGAATTGTAAGGTAAAATGTGTACAACTCTGCTATAATAATGTAATTGAATTGTACGGTCAACATGTGTACAACTCTACTATAATAATGTTATTGAATTGTAAGGTAAAAAGTGTACAACTCTACTATAATAATGTTATTGAATTGTAAGGTAAAATGTGTACAACTCTACTATAATAATGTTATTGAATTGTAAGGTAAAAAGTGTTCAACTCTTCTATAATAATGTAATTGAATGGTACGGTAAAATGTGTACAACTCTACTATAATAATGTTATTGGATTGTAAGGTAAAATGTGTACAACTCTGTAATAATATTGTTATTGAATTGTACGGTCAACATGTGTACAACTCTACTATAATAATGTTATTGAATTGTAAGGTAAAATGTGTACAACTCTGCTATAATAATGTTATTGAATTGTACGGTCAACATGTGTACAACTCTACTATAATAATGTTATTGAATTGTAAGGTAAAATGTGTACAACTCTGCTATAATAATGTTATTGAATTGTACGGTCAACATGTGTACAACTCTACTATAATAATGTTATTGAATTGTAAGGTAAAATGTGTACAACTCTGCTATAATAATGTAATTGAATTGTACGGTCAACATGTGTACAACTCTACTATAATAATGTTATTGAATTGTAAGGTAAAAAGTGTACAACTCTACTATAATAATGTTATTGAATTGTAAGGTAAAATGTGTACAACTCTACTATAATAATGTTATTGAATTGTAAGGTAAAAAGTGTTCAACTCTTCTATAATAATGTAATTGAATGGTACGGTAAAATGTGTACAACTCTACTATAATAATGTTATTGGATTGTAAGGTAAAATGTGTACAACTCTGTAATAATATTGTTATTGAATTGTACGGTCAACAGGTGTACAACTCTACTATAATAATGTTATTGAATTGTAAGGTAAAATGTGTACAACTCTGCTATGATAATGTAATTGAATGGTACGTTAAATGTGTACAACTCTGTTATAATAATGTAATTGAAAGGTACGTTAAATGTGTACAACTCTCTTATAATAATGTTATTGAATTGCACGGTAAAATGTGTACAACTCTGATATAATAATATTATTGAATTGTAAGGTAAAATGTGTACAACTCTGCTATAATAATGTAATTGAATGGTACGTTAAATGTGTACAACTCTGATATAATAATGTTATTGAATTGCACGGTAAAATGTGTACAACTCTGATATAATAATATTATTGAATTGTAAGGTAAAAAATGTACAACTCTGCTATAATAATGCTATTGAATGGTACGTTAAATGTGTACCACTCTGATATAATAATATTATTGAATTGCACGGTAAAATGTGTACAATTCTACTACTATAATGTTATTGAATTGTACGGTAAACATGTGTACAACTCTGATATGATATTGTTATTGAATTGCACGGTAAACATGTGTACAATTCTACTACAATAATGTTATTGAATTGTACGGTAAACATGTGTACAACTCTACTATAATAATGTTATTGAATTGTACGGTAAACATGTGTACAACTCTACTATAATAATGTTATTGAATTGTACGGTAAACATGTGTACAACTCTACTATAATAATGTTATTGAATTGTACGGTAAACATGTGTACAACTCTACTATAATAATGTTATTGAATTGTACGGTAAACATGTGTACAACTCTACTATAATAATGTTATTGAATTGTACGGTAAACATGTGTACAACTCTACTATAATAATGTTATTGAATTGTACGGTAAACATGTGTACAACTCTACTATAATAATGTTATTGAATTGTACGGTAAACATGTGTACAACTCTACTATAATAATGTTATTGAATTGTACGGTAAACATGTGTACAACTCTACTATAATAATGTTATTGAATTGTACGGTAAACATGTGTACAACTCTACTATAATAATGGGACAGGTGCGTTAAACCCTTTCGTTTATGATTTTAAAAATACAGAGGAGCACTAGTTAATTTCAAATGAAACAAATCTGTATCCATTACGAACCATTCCACTACTCAAAATAGATAGCATTGGCCATAAAGGTAACAGGTAACTTCAGGACCTACAAAATCCCCAAGTAGAGTCTAAAACCATTATTGCCCCTGTATACTTTGGTCACCAAAATCTGAGGTAAGATTCTTATTAATTTTGCGTAACATTAAAATTAAATTCCACGGAAAGAAGGTTATTATTAGATTATACGGTTACAATGCATTTAGGTCTACTGTAAGAATGTAATTGACTTGTACGTTAATAATGAACTTAATGAAGTCTGCTGTAAGAATGTTATTGAATTCTACGGTTATAATCTACCTAAAGTCAGCCGTAAAACTGTAATTGAATAATATGGTGATAATGGACATGAGGTCTGCTGTAAGACTGTAATTGAATTATATGGTGATAATGGACATGAGGTCTGCTGTAAGACTGTAATTGAATTATATGGTGATAATGGACATGAGGTCTGCTGTGAGACTGTAATTGAATGATATGGTGATAATGGACATGAGGTCTGCTGTAAAACTGTAATTGAATAATATGGTGATAATTGACCGAAAGTCTGCTGCAACACTGTCAATAATGGACCTAAAGTCTGGGCGAAGAATGATATTGACTTGTACGTTAATAAAAAGTGTGCTGTAGGAATGTTATTGAAGTTGTTTGTATGATAATAACGGACCCAAAGTCTGCTGTAAGTCTGTTATTGAATTAACGGTAATACTGTAATTGAATTATACAGTGATAATGGACCTAAAGTCTGCTGTAAGACTGTAATTAAATTGTACGGTAATTAGATATATAAACGTTTACTGTAACAGTATTATTGAATGGTTGGAAAACTTTGTTTTTAAAATACATAATAATGTTATTGAATTATCCGGTCAAATTTATATTCGAAGTCTACGTTAAGAGTATAAATAAATTGTACGGTTATTATGTATTAAAGACTACGGAAAGCATGCTATTGAAGTGTACGCTTACAATGTATTAAATGTCTACGGTAAGAATTGTATTGAATTGAACGGTAAAATTTATTAAAGACTAGTGTAAGAATGAAATAAAATTTTACCGTAACAATTTATTTAAAGTCTGCAATAAGAATGTAATGAAATTGTACGTTAACAGTGTATTTAAAGGCTACGCTAAGAATGCTATTAAATTATATGCTGACAATGTATTAAAGCCTGCAGTAAAAGTGTGATTAAATTGTTCGCTAGCAATGTATTGAATCCCTAAGATAGGAATGTGATTAAATTGTTCGCTAGCAATGTATTGAATCCCTAAGATAGGAATGTGATTAAATTGTTCGCTAGCAATGTATCGAACCCTTAAGATAGGAATGTGATTAAATTGTACGCTAGCAATGTATTGAACCCTTAAGATAGGAATATGATTAAATTGTACGCAAACAATGTATTGAACCCTTAAGATAGGAATGTGATTAAATTGTCCACTAGCAATGTATTGAACCTCTAAGATAGGAATATGATTAAATTGTACGCAAACAATGTATTGAACCCTTAAGATAGGAATGTGATTAAATTGGACGCTAGCAATGTATTGAACCCTTAAGATAGGAATATGATTAAATTGTAAGCAAACAATGTATTGAACCCTTAAGATAGGAATGTGATTAAATTGTTCACTAGCAATGTATTGAACCTCTAAGATAGGAATATGATTAAATTGTACGCTAGCAATGTATTGAACCCCTAAGATAGGAATGTTATTAAATTGTACGCTAGCAATGTATTGAACCCCTAATATAGGAATGTGATTAAATTGTACGCTAGCAATGTATTGAATCCCTAAGATAGGAATGTGATTAAATTGTTCACTAGCAATGTATTGAACCTCTAAGATAGTAATGTGATTAAATTGTTCACTAGCAATGTATTAAACCTCTAAGATAGGAATGTGATTAAATTGTTCACTAGCAATGTATTGAACCTCTAAGATAGGAATGTG
>NW_018407338.1:70189-98465 GCF_002113885.1 Mizuhopecten yessoensis
CCACCCCCACCCCCGAAAAAAAAATTGACACGAATCAGCCCTTAGGTCATTTGTCATTTTCCTTATGTGTTTAACCGGCAGGAAACCTAATACGTTCTGAATACGTATTAAATAATGTAACACCATGACTTCATACAGACAGACATTGGATCCATACCATCACATGGTATCCAACCACATGACAACCAGTCCATTACAGCTAGCAGAGCTATGTAATGGCTCAAGTCTCACGTAACATCTGACCATGTGGAAATGCAACACGCTAGAACGTGCACATCGGACAATACAAAGTTGACGGATGTGGCTTAGGAAGGACTGTTAAAGTATCAGGTGCTTTCATCATGGTACTAACACAAACACGTCCTTCCAGATACAGCAACAGGTAAACCCAATTTCCCTTTAAGTCGAACTTGCACAAAGCCTTCACATAAGCAATGTGTGAACATAGATCGAGATAGGAAAGAGCAATCGCACACATCTGGGTGACCGACGAACTAAAACGGCTTTAAGAAAGGGGTATAAACTATTGAACATGTATGAGGTGAAGCATTTCGAATACGTCGCCTTTAATTGTGTTACCAATCAATCTTTGGCCGGTGTTAATTGTTGCACACACAATCTTAAGTTGTCGTTAATTGTCGCACATTTTGTCTTCAGTTGTCGTTTAAAGTTACACATTTTTTGTGTTCAGTTGTCGTTAAAAGTGACAAACTTTGTCTTCAGTTTTCGTTAATAGTGACACACTTTGTCTTCAGTTGTCGTTAATTGTTGCACACTTTGTCTTCGCTCGTCGTTGATTGTGGCACACTTTGTCTTCGCTCGTCGTTGATTATGGCGAACTGTCTTCAGTCGTCGTTAATTGTGAAACTCTTTGTCTTTAGTCGTCCTTAACTATTGCGCACTTTTGAACGTACGTTTTCATTTCTGGTTTTATCCTTACTTTGTGTTTGATATCAGACAGGACTTTAAATAATGTTTAATGGTGTCATTGTATGTTTATATCAAACTGGCATGTTGATGCTTTACTTATAAATCATTGTTATCATTGGACCAAACTTTTGTGTTTTCTATTTATATTTAACAGTGACTTATTAATACACATTTCGTGTTTTATAAAATGGCCCTAGATTATTCTTCTGTTCCAAATAAAGCATGTTCCTTTAAAGCATACTGGCATGCACCTGAGAACGCTGTTGTATCCCAATGATACCACCCTAATATACTCGTGTTAGACTGCTTAACTTCTCATTATTAGGTACAACAGTGTAGTGTCAATGTCTTTTTTACGACTGCAAACATACAGCACGAACGACAGACAAATCGTCTAAATGACGTTCTGCGAAGGACAATTACAATGTAATGACAATTGAACACTGACATAGACTGTCTGAGGCAATAGACATTAGCCTTTGTCCCCAGACCCGAGAACTTATGTTTCCATACATGTTGTGATTTAGCTGTTGGAAATTAGAACATGTGTACCGTTACGATCATAGCCTGGAATAGACGTCTTTCGCTGATTGTATTTTATCCACTCACTTTCATTTCCGCTATCAATAATATAACAAATCTGAAATTGAGTCGCGTAAAATCTATAAAATAGCATCTATTGCTAGTTGATGTCATGTATGTATCAGAAAAAAATAAGGTCCATTCAGAAACGTGTAAACAGACCTTTAATTTACACGGTACTTTACTTTACTTTTTACTTTATTTAGATACGAATGAATATCTGGCCTTAAAACTCTTATATTGTTCATGTAAAAACATAGCAGTAACCTTTATTAATCTAATTTTAGGATTAGAAAGGTCGATAATGTTTTGTAACTAACAACAAATATCGTGTCTGTAGGTATACACTAGGGTGATACAGGACTAGGGATAGGTCATGAGAGTAGCTATCCTGTCTGTAAGTATATACTGGGGTGATACAGGACTAGGGATAGGTCATGGGAGTAGATATCATGTTTGTCAGTATATACTGGGGTGATACAGGACTAGGGATAGGTTATGAGAGTTGCTATCATGTCTGTCAGTATATACTGGGGTTATACAGGACTAGGGATAGGTCATGAGAGTAGCTATCCTGTCTGTAGGTATATACTGGGGTGATACGGACAATGGATAAGTCACGAGATAAGATATCTTGTCTGTAGGTATATGCTGGGGTGATACAGGACAATGGATAAGTCACGAGATAAGATATCTTGTCTGTAGGTATATGCTGGGGTGATACAGGACAATGGATAAGTCACGAGCTAAGATATCTTGTCTGTAGGTATATACTGGGGTGATACATGACAATGGATAAGTCACGAGATAAGATATCTTGTCTGTAGGTATATACTGGGGTGATACAGGACTAGGGATAAGTCACGAGAGTAGCTATCTTGTCTGTAAGTATATACTGGGATGATACAGGACTAGGGATAGGTCATGAGAGTTGCTATCATGTCTGTCAGTATATACTGGGGTTATACAGGACTAGGGATAGGTCATGAGAGTAGCTATCCTGTCTGTAAGTATGTACTGGGGTGATACAGGACTAGGGATAAGTCACGAGAGTAGATATCTTGTCTGTAAGTATATACTGGGGTAATACAGGACTACGGATAAGTCACGAGAGTAGATATCATGTCTGTAAGGATACAGGACTAGCGATAAGTCACGAGAGTAGATATTTTGTCTGTATGTATATACTGGAGTGATACAGGACTAGGGATAGGTCATGATAGTAGCTATCCTGTCTGCAAGTATATACTTGGGTGATACAGGACTAGGGATAAGTCATGGGAGTAGATATCGTGTGTGTCAGTATACACTGAGTCGATACAGGACTAGGGATAGGTTTTGGGAAAAGATATCCTGACTGTAAGTATATACTTGGGTGATACAGGACTAACGATAAGTCATGGGAGTAGATATCGTGTCTAGTAGCACACCAACGTACTCTGTCTCCTGCATACACACACGCAATCACGCATACACTACACATATGGAGGCACGTCCTTAAATGACCTTAGATATTAATAGGACATTAAACAAAATTAAACCAAACCAAATCAAACCTAGTTGTATGGAGTTAACAATCCGTTTGTTCTGATTTTGAGAAAGGTAAGTAAATAGCAGTAGCTCCATGAAGATTGCCTCATATCACAAGAACACAAATATTTACAACTTGGTTCGTATTCAATTGCATTGTTTGAGCGTTCTATTTAAAACAGCATTCCATAAACTAAAAAGATACCAGGTCGATACGATATATACGATATGAAAATTGAGGTCTATTAAAATAAAATGAAGCATACAAAGACCCTACATAAACGTAAAAAGAAGGAACACTGCTAGTGTTTGTCTTGCTGTTCATACAGCTTCCGTCCGAATTCCTGTACTAATCAATTAGTCGATCCGTCTGTAAACAATTAAGTTATTGTTAGTTCTCATAACCATTTCACGGAATTAACAAAACATCGTACGTGGATTCGCGTGGTTCATAGTGGCACTTGCTCCATTTTGTGGTAAATCGAAATAGAAAAATGCCTGCCAGCCAATTCTCCCCTTGGTCTACCTTAAACGGTTGCCATCTTGGATTTTGCATGTAAAGGTTGTCACCTCATTTGTTTCATGAATTAATGAAGAGAATACATCAATCCTTTTAGTCCCCTATAGACAACTTGGCTTTTGTGTGTATGTTACATTTAACAACCCCCCCCCCCCCCCCCCCCCAACTCTTTCTCGGGAGGAAAATCCACCCTGACGGAAGTTGTGCCCGCATGTGTTGTTCGAAAAGACACGAAGAAAACTCTATGATAATTCGATTCTTGACGCCAATATCCTTCTATTATCTCTTGAATATAGGCGTTCTCATGGCGGTGAATAAATAAATATATATGTATAAAAATAATATAATAAAGTATATTGCACCTTCAAATTTACAGCATCGATTGATTACATTTACAGACTCTCACTATCAAAGAGACATAACTCTGATAAAAATACATCAGAATTGATGTCGATTAAAGATGAATTGTATTTCAAAATAGTTTCATCCGAATTACTTTTATTTATTTGTATAAATGTATATATTTTTACATTTAGATTTTTTTATATCGCCTTCAGGTTTCCTAATGAACAGATAGCATCGCCTATTTACAAATACAAGTTGCGTTAATGTCTAGTTTTAATCTATCGGTCAGCAACGCGGTTGCTAACAGGGTTTTCCCTGAACATCGCAGAAAACTAGGTTTATTTGAGTTTTACGTCCTATTAACAGCCATTTAAGGACGTGCCAGGATTTGGTGGTGGAGGAAAGCCGGAGTTCCCTGAGAAAAATTACCGACCTACGTTCAGTACCTGGGGACTGCCCCACGTAGGCCTCGAACCCGCGACCAAGTGGTGAAGATCTAGTGGAAGCACAATGTCAGGGCCCCCACAAAAGTAGGAAAAACAACCTTGAAGTTTTCCAGTGTTACGAAACCATAAAGAAAGTTATTCAGATATGATAATAGTACATACTTCCTCTGAATAATATCGTTTCTAGGAACTGTAATAAAACTAATGGAAACGGAAGTGTAGATAAAAGATACCATAACCGGACCGCAAAAGCATTGAACTATGAGCAAAAGTTTAATAGAGAAAAAATTACACGGACAACCTAATACATGGCAAGAACTATAAGACCAGTCTTTTTGGAAGAGAAAGCGTGTTCTGCTACTTGGGTGACACTCGTCATGTAAATGTGTTTGATGCAAACATTGCAAAAGGGAAAGAAACCTTTACACTGGGATTTTGACGACGACCATGAAACTTCCCTTCAAAAATCAACATCTCCCGAATCTGTCACGGGAAACGTGATTTTCGGAGAAAGGCCGTGAATATCAATCAAATGCAACATGAAAACTTCAAAAATGGTAATGCAGGATTGCTGCTATCAAGAAAGAGAACGTTTACTACCTACAAATAAATAATCGTCACGTTTATCATGAAGCTCAGAGGTAAGCGTTCCTTGTATGTCATGTTGTAAGAAAAAATCATGGTTAGGGGCTGAGGTGTATCTTCAAACAGTCAGTTGTGTGCTCACTACAGAAAAGTTTATCACTAAGCTGTCTGATATCCATATTTGTTTAACCTACTATATTAAATACATATTTATATTTATCAGATATACTTTATAATAAGATACTGAGATAAGAGTACTGGGTTTAATGACTATGTGATTCAATATAAGAACTATTTTCTGGAACATCGGCAATTTGAAGAGTTTTTCTTGTTTACAAAGTTTCCTGACTTAGCCAATAAAACAGCAATACCGAAATGAAATACTTCATGAGATTAATTTGAGGATACTAAGTGAAATTCATCTGAACCATTGCTTATGTAAGCATTTGAAGAAAAAGCAAATGGTCCTAGACACAATCAGAAAATAAAATATTCTGTTTAAGTAAAACAATAATTGAGAATTGTAAATTCGGGGCTTAAATTGGGATACATGTTTATCCAAAACCATACTTACTGTTTGGTTATAACATAAGGTGCCTTTATTACTTCACCTTTCTTATAATAACCTCTGACAATACCATGTATGGTTTGTGATTAGAAGTAGAGTAGGCATGTTGGTAGACCTGGACTGAGCTAGACCACCTTAAATCACATAGTAAAACCATGGTCTGATACCGGCCACGATATGTTTGGTGTATTCCTCTTTTTCATGGATGTCTGTAATATCAAGCATATAACAACCTTCTATATCACAAGTAGGTGACTTCATTAGTGCCGTGTTTACGTATTAACTGTGGTACAATGTATTACATTTAAATCAATATGATAGGCCACAGTCGCTTTAACCAGACATGAACAATATTGAAGTACCCTTGAAGGATACTGCCTGACAAAAAGACGTACCACGTATATTTACAAGTGCCTAAATAGTTTATATTCATCGTTTAGAAATGGTGTTTGATAACAAATGTATGTATGTGTCTCAGGCACCAGATATCTAACCAGACAATTGTATGACAAAATTAAGGGGAAAGTTGTTCGTTTACGTAGACGTTTCAAACAAACAATGCCATCAACAAGTGCCTACCTGTATTGACAATGTCGTACACACTGTGTCGTACGTAATGTCTACTACCCTTAACTGACACCATCTCAAGTCCTAGTCCAACTACGTCTGGATCGACATTCGTGAAAGGCTCTCGGAAGTCAGCATCGGTTCTCAAATAATGTGTGTTGAAATTTGTGTTCCGATATTCCTCCTGTCATAATATGAGAAGCAACGTATAGTAAACGGTGTCTGGAACCATCCTTGTCGTAGACTTGGACATTTTATGTCGACCCCATGTGAGAAAGGTATCACTGTTTCGTTGTTGTATTATATACTAGAATCCTCTAACCTAGCAACACTATACACACAATGGTTGTAATTTGTCTCGTATGACATTTTGGTGCAGTATATATAAAAGTGATTTCAGAGGGTAGAGTCAAGCAGTGTCCGACAATTAGTTTCCTAATACTTAATTAAAATTCTTAATATAACTTGGGTAACGATGGTTCATTTCCTACGGTAAGAGAATAATTGAAATACTCGCTAAAAGAAGTTAATATGACATGCCTATGACACAAATCCCACAGATGGATGGATCCAAATATGAAGTTTTATGACTGGCGGGCTTCTCGTTTTAAAATGGGCCAAGGTTGTACGTAGCAATAACTAATGATGCTATTTTTTATTCCACTGATATCCTTCAAATCTCTGACACAGGTGTGTATTTTTTGTTGCCAATGTCTAGAAGTGATTTCTTCACTTCAGAAACGAATAATTTAACAAACGTTACAACAGTCAAAAGTTCCGCTCGTTGACTCCATTTTAAGTATTTTTTATTCTCAATGTCGTTTTTTGGTTAGGGAGTATAAAAAAAATACCATAGCATACCTGAGAAATAGTCCCCTCCACAAACATATTGCGAACCAAGGCTCCAAGACTTGCTGGTCCACCGGCAGTATGAAGTGAGCCCATGTTCTCGTTACAGGATGGCGTAACAACCACTAGATACCCTCCTTAACCAAAAGAAATGGTGTGAAATATGTGATAAAATATATCATGCCTTTCCTTTTCAAGTTGTTCGCGAATGAATAAATTCGGTCTTTAATAAAGAATAATAGATTAGGAAACATTAAAGTGCTTGTCATCCATTGTCAGAAATATAGGCTTGAATTATTCACATACTTCTAATTAACATCCTTTACTTTTTGGTGACTTTATCAAAAACGTTGACATAGTCGAATTTGACGTATAATGAACGTGCATATTTGTCTTGATTTATCTAAGATAATGAATAACATAAAAAAGGAAAACAAATTAAAAAATAACAGGAAAAGATGGATTGAATATTAAAAGTATGTGGTCCAATACTTTGTTTCAATTCTCGACCTCTCGATATTACACATCTTCGCCATTCCCTTCCTGCTTGTTCTTCTATCAGAGTCTTATCCTCATTGTCTGCTTCTACGAGAAACACCCCGTTCTTGATTTTACAAAGGCTGAAATGGAATCGGCAAAGCACATGACTGTTTTCTGTCCCATTCAATAAACAACATTCATATTTATATCAATCTTACTATAAAAATCACATTTGTCAAAATGAAACCCAGAAAATGGATTCTTGTAGAAACTTTGAGCAACTACCTCTTATGTTAACCAATTTCCATCTACAGTATGTAATGGATTCAGAGCAATAATTTCGTTAAAGGCGGGCAATGTAATAGGAATATTTTACATGGTTGTAGTTCACGTGTGATAATAAAACATGAAACAATCAAAATAAGATAAATTATAATACGGTGGTACAATTCATAAGAACACATCTTAAATAGAAAAGCACTGCCAAGTTCTCATGAAATAAATGTCCATATCAAAAAAAATCTTTGAAACAGAAAATCTGGCATCGTTTCCATGAGATTCCCAGTTTTTTTACATTATAGCTTACATAATTCATAAAGAGACTCAAATGTTATACCATTGTTTTTAATGTGTATGTGTATTGGTCAAAAATATGCGCTGGTAAGGATAAAAGACTGTCAAACACAATATAAAAATATGTACGCTCAAGCTTATCGTTTCTCGCATTTATATTCCTATAGAGTATGATATTAAAATGTGGTACTGAATAAAAGAGCAACTCACCATTAATCTCTCTATTACAATAGATTTAGTAGAACCGTAGTAAAAAGGTTGTACCTTACTGATAGCATGTGTACAGCAAAGGAAGTAAAAGACAGGTCTAGGGTGTTGTCAGGGAGACATTGGCCGTACCTGGTCCTAGGTAGGAGCGTCCAGTACACGTTGTCGTGAGTAGTTAATCCTTCCTCTTTAGGTCCTGTCAACATGATGGTATTACTGGGTTAACGAGACAATTATCATGTCGATATCATTTAAAACAACAGGCTGTATTTTATGTTCAACTGTTCTGTAATGCAAAATTTAAAACATGCATATTAAGTGTGATCAAGCAAATGCGGTACAACCGTTTAACTATATAAATTGAGTGACATGATTACTAGGGACAACCGTTTAACTATAGTAATTGAGTGACATGATTACAAGGGACAACCGTTTAACTTTAGTAATTGAGTGACATGATTACTAGGGACAACCGTTTAACTATAGTAATTGAGTGACATCATTACTAGGGACAACCGTTTAACTATAGTAATTGAGTGACATGATTACTAGGGACAACCGTTTAACTATATTAATTGAGTGACATCATTACTAGGGACAACCGTTTAACTATAGTAATTGAGTGACATGATAACTAAATGCACAAAACAGGAAATTGTCTCCTGTTGCAAAAAACCACCGACCAATTTAAGTGAACTAAATCGTTAGCCCGATAACACTACGCGAGTACAACAACGTTTCAACAACAAACCGGTTAAGACTTTGGTTAATATGTTGAAATTATTCAATGGCTCGTCGTTGTAATGCATCAGATTCAGATTCAGATTGTTTTATTCCTTGTGTAACACACATCGGAGAGTAGACATACAAATAGTACAGTATATTACAAATTTACAATGATACATGTATACAATAATATTCATTAATCGTGCAGTACTTCAAAATGACATATAATAAGAGACAGCATTTTACACTGCAATACACCAACATCGTAAGGTTCCGATACAGTGCAAGCATAACAATAGTATAACTTTCAATGACGTACGTTACAGGTAATGATAACTGGATTAATATAGTTACATACATTGTATCGCACATATGTCACGAATAAATACTCTCTAGTAGAACAGTAAAAAAAAACAATAAAATACACTGCCATAGTGTAATAAATACGATGTTACACCTGACGTTAGTGACAGTGATATTACGATATAGAAAATACTCGTCGATGTTTCGAAGTTGTTAATTATGATTAATTTACCATATAATTTATATCACATAGGAAAGGAAATGAACGGGCACAATCACTTTTTTTTTTACACAATATACACATAATACAAATATCTTATCAAATATGGTATACTGAAATGAACATTTACAGGAAAAATGAGATAAAATATTATACAGTGTTATTACGACGTTTTAAACTTAAAAACAGGAATTTTCCTAATTTATTTAATTCCTTAATGTTTTGAGTAGTAAATAACTGTATCAATTTGAAAACACTTGGTCGTTTGTAATAAAAAGGCTTAATAAACTCGCGCCTTAAGTCGTTATAAAAGTTACACTTTAATATAAAATGAAATTCGTCTTCAATATCATTAGAGTTACATAAGTTACAGAATCTTTGTTCTCTAGGAAGGTTTCTATATCTTCCCTGTTCAATATTTAAATTATGAGAGCTAAGTCTAAAGCGAGCTAAAGTCTTTTTATATGAATTATCAATTGGTTTTATTAAATATGATTGCAAAGAAAAATTGTCTATTAGATGTTGATAAAGGAATCCTTTCGGAGTTGTTTGGATATTAGTTAATATTTCCTGCCGGTAAAAGTCAAAAAGTCTTTGCTCAATGATTGTATAGATATTTCTATCATTTCTAACATTTTCCCAAAGGTAAGTTAAACCTAATTTGTTGAGTTCTGTGCGGATATCAAGAATCCAATTATCATTTGACAAAATTCTTTCCTCGTAACATGTTTTTAAAATGCAATTATTCGAAGTTTTTAATTTTAACCAATATTTAAAAACTTTCAGTTTTCTACATACAGACAATGGTAATCTTCCTAACTCACAATAAACTAAATTATTACACGTACTCTTCTTGACTCCGAGTAGCCTTTTACAGAAATGTATGTGTATCTTTTCAACATCAAGAGCTTTATGAAAGCCCCATACTTCTGCACTGTAACTTAAGACGCTATTAATATAAGTGTCGAATACAGAACATTGTGTTTTGATATTAAAATTATGATTTTTGAACTTATTACAAAGCGCATAATATGCCTTATTACCCTGATCTGCAACATGCTTTTGAGTGACATAAAATTTACCATTGTAATTAAAGAGCATGCCTAAGTAATTAAACTGGTCGACGACTTGGAGCTCTTTAGTGTCGTAAAACCATTTTTCGTTGTTTCGTATCCCGCCACCATTCCTGAAAACTACTATTTTCGTCTTATCAGTGTTCAAATTGAGTTTGTACTTGTTATTATATGATTTCAGAGCTTCCAGAATATGTTGTAACTTTTCTGGCGTTTCTGCAAATAGCACCGTATCGTCAGCATACATTAAAAGAAAAATGTTAATTAAATTAATTTCAATAGATGGACAACCTTCTTTTATAAAATGAATTTCACAGTCATTGACGAACATGGAGTATAAAATGGGTGACAAAATTTCACCCTGAAATAGACCGATTGTATTTGAAAAAAAATCTGAATACAAACCATTGTGCTTTACACATGACTTAACTGAACTATACAACGATTGAATTATACGTAACATTTTCCCTCTAACACCCTGCTTAATCAATTTGCACCACATATGAGATCTGTCGATTAAGTCAAAAGCTTTCTTGTAATCAACAAAGCAACAGTAAAGTCTACCACCTTTTTTACTTAAATATCTATTAATTAAAGTCTGAAGTACAAATATTGCATCAACGGTTGAATGTCCGGGTCTAAAACCAAATTGAGCATCTGTTATTACATTATTTTTAACATCCCAATTAACTAGTCGCTCATTCAAAATGGAGGTAAACAACTTTCCCATGCAACTGACTAGAGTAATGCCCCTGTAATTATTTGTATTTTCTATATCGCCTTTCTTATATACGGGGGTAATACTCCCAGTAGACCAAGCTTCAGGGAAAATCCCGAATTGAAAAATATAATTAAAAAGTTTGATTAAATATAGAACAAGTATATCATTGCAATCAATAAAAAGTTCATTCAGCATTTTGTCCTCACCACAACTTTTATTTCTACTTAACTTATGTATTGCAGAAATTACTTCTTTTTCTGTGATATGGGAGTCGAGTTCTTCAAATACACATGATATATTATTTTCATCTAAAGTTGTTTCGCCTATCTCGTGAACTGGATTACCTTGACAACTTAAATCTTTAAAATGATTGTAGAATTTGTCAAGAGAAATTTTGTTAGAAACTTTAAATTTTCGTTTCGAAAAGTATTTATAAAAATGTTTCGGGTTGTGTTTTCTAAGATACTCCATCATATCTCCCTCCTGTCGCTGATATTCTCTCTTCAGTCTTAACTCAAATTTCTTATATCTTAAGATCTCTTGCTTCTGTCCCAACTTATTCCGTATTTTGGCTGAATAAAATAAGATATAAACAATTTTAATGATATTTTACAAACATACCATACATTCAACTTGATATTTACAAGAATGGTTTGTAACTGTTAAAATTAAGGTTGATGTTATTTGAAAGTTGATATTTGCAATAATAAGTCAATTTATTGTTGATATTTACGATCAAGGAAATATTATTGTGGATATTTGTGATCATATATATATATATAGTAGTTGTTGTTTGCAAAAATAGCGCTTTTTTGTCAATATTTGCAATAGTAATGTTTTTTTGTTTTTTTGGATAATTGTAGGATAAGTGGTTCTAAATATTTGCAATGATAAAGTTTCTTTCTTGGCTGTTCCTGTTTTTTGCGATGATAATGTTATTTCGTTGTTGATTGTAATGATAATGTTATTTCGTTGTTGATTGTAATGATGAGAGATAGTTGATATTTTATTATTTAAACGATGATTTGCAATGGTGTACTATTGTTGTTGTAAGTTTACTTCTGATAAAGAGTACATATTAAATTATATTTTTCATGTAAATGTGTGCAAATTACAATACAATACACAATTCTGTTATCAGTTATTCCCTTAAATAGATTATGAAATTACAATGAAAGTTTTCAGACCGATGTATATATAAACAACGTCTTTATTTCTAAAGAGAAAAATCTGGCATAACACTAGAGAGATCGCTGTGGTTTTGCATTAACAGTAACCTCCCCTTAACTTCTTTTTGAATTTAACTATAGAGCGACTTCGCCGTGTTAGTACCGTTGACCAGGGCCCAGTTGTTCAAAATGTTGTTAGCTTAATCAACGTTTAACAACATTTTGCAACCTCAATAATTCCGTCAATATACAAGGTAAAATCTCACAATTTGGCATGTACATTGATACTACTAAAAAATCGATATCTGGAAAGTCGTAACTAGTTAACTGGGACCAGGTAAGTCAAATGGTTAGAGCGGCGGTATAATGATTTGAGGTGCGGGGTCCTAACGTTGGTCTGGTCCTATAGCATTTTTTACACTGAGACTGTTATTAATAACTTTTCACCAATCAGTTCTTTGATCAGCGAGAGTGAAGCTCTTCCGTCGGCCGTTCCGAAATCTGCTATTTGAATACACTGTGTCGAACGTTCATCTTTGGCGTCAATTCTCTCGTCTATAAAGAAAGCATATCAGTATGTGTATTTGGATTGGAGTAATTCACACAGTGACTTACAGTTTTCAAGGCAGAAGTTCAGTTGAGAAGTAAACCAGTAAGGTAATAATCAAATTTTATATAAACATTTACACATATGTGCATAACAGCACTCTTTTTTTATATAGAGGACCCCATTGCATGTTATGTACTGTTCAAAATAAACTTCATTGTGTAAAACAAATAAAATAATATTTTCCTATATATATGAGGATTTTTTGTAGATAAACATTTGGTCTTGATAATTTTGAAACGTGACATGCCCACCGCGCTACTCCCACCCAACCTCCCCTGCTGACCTTTCTTTTGCAGTTTTGGAAGAAAGTTTTGTCCATATTCCAGTTCTAGACACCAAAATAGCTTCTGTTCCAATTATCACACTTTATATTGCGATTTTTTCATCTCTTCATAGGGACGATGGATGTCTTCTAACAAAGCGTTATTTTTTTTATCACAGGTTCGATGTATTTTTCAAAATAGACGGACGACTGGTATTTATAGCGTAGCCATTTATAAGAAACATTTCATCTGTGTTGCCATCTTTTCCACTGATTAGCATTTCCAGGAACGAGCTGTAACGTAGAAAGACCAAGGAAGATGACGCGGGTTTTATACAATTGAAAAGATCATGGAGGGCGAAGAAGGGAAAAGATCAAATGTTTACAAAGAAGCGTACTTGGATGAATATACTTACTTGTTCGCCATCATGCACAGACTGGCCGTTGTCTATCGTGGATTCTAGCTTCCTTTGTCAATGGAAAAGCCCTGTGACAGCTTGATTTTATGACAATTCCCCAGCAGGTGCGTTGCTTCTGAATATACAATATTCTTTATATGTATAATGTACGATATTGCAAAAATAAACCTAGTTTCACGAACGTCCCCAAACTACATAAAACTGTTTGTTAATTCAAACAAAGTGTTCCTGTGGGGACATTAAATTTCAGGACAAATCTCCGGTTCTGAGCAATTCTATAACCGTGAACGGATTTGATAAACATATTCATTTTGTGTTTCTAGTAACAGATGGTGGTTTATTCTAGTATACTTGTATAGCGGTTTGGTTTCTTGTTCGATTATAAAACTGTATAGTTGGTAATATTCACGAGGGTTTTAGTTTCGCGAATTTCGCAAATGCGTTAAAATTTAAACCCTCGTGAGTATTTTGACTTTCACACGTGATATCAGTTGAGCTGAGGCTACTAGGTCAAAACCTCGTTTTGAAAGAAGTACACTATATAGAAAAAATAACAGATCCATTGAAATTAAAAATCAGTCATACACAATAGATAATTTCATTAACATTAATAAGTACGTTTGCACATATAAACTTGAGCAGAAGAAAGAAATGTGTACAATTTCAATCCCGGCAATTAAGAAAGCCTTTTTCAGCATTTCTTTGTCCTGCTGAAGTTTTTAGGCTAAACGCAGTTACGTTGCAGCCTATTGTCAACGCCTCTTAAGCCTGTGTACAGCTACAATCCTAGCATTCTGATTGGTCTAAATCTTTCAACAAGTTACTAACACCACCTAGTGTTGAAATGTGTAAACGGTCTGTCATAAAGGTATTGCCGCCATTACTCAAAATGGTTTTCTGCATACATACAATTGCTGCGAGACAAACAATAAATAAATAACAAGAAGCTTACCCTATCAAAAAAATCACGCATTTCTGACACACTTTTCAGATTGACACACACATCAAACATGAACTGACATGGCTCTTGTTTCCATTAATTCTCCGATACGTGACAATATGGCGGGCGACTGGATTATAGGATGACTGACTTCGAAGTCCATAGTGCTGATTTACCGGGAAATTCAAATTGTTGATTTTTGTTTATAAAAAATAAGGAATGGTATATCAATCATCAAAACAGTCATCTCAATATAATTTTATATTCAACATCACATAATCCTCCACACTTTGAATCACTTGTGATACATATTTATGCCTTGAATGGCGAGGTAAACTTTGCACTGTCGAGTCGCAACTCGATCAAACCAACATTGTCATTGTGGATTTGAAACATTTAATTATTATTTGAATATCATTTTCATTTGTCAATATCGATGCATAACTAAATTTTAAAAAATCTTTGGACATTAGAAAAAAAAAAAAGAGCAAGAACTTCCAAAATAATCGTAAAATTTCTTCGGACTTCTTCGGTTTTCTTCGGAGATTCACTTTTTCTGCTGCTGCTGCTGCTGAAGAGAGCTGACATCGACCACAGGGGTTTGTATAGACTTGTATGATAAAATTAGCTTTAAATACCTATATATAAAGACTTTATATATAGGTATTTCAAGCTAATTTATTATCATAGAAGTTTTCACAAGCCCCCTGAGCATCTACTTTCAACACCTCGCATTTTACGCCTAAGAAAAGATCTTTTCAGACCGTAAGTAAGCACAACCATATGTCATGTCTGTAAATGAATACTGTGAGAATGCATTTTTCAAAGCGATGGAAAAGTGAGGATTTAGACGTTTCACGTGTACTTTGCACGCATGGCCGCCATGACAATATTTACATTGATCACACAGAAAATATGTCTTTAATCAATTTTACGGAGCAAGGAATCTATGCCCTATACTTATATAGAATTTTGAGTCAGCAGGTATTTATTTCAAGGTGTTGAATGATAACATTTTATTGTACCTTGTACATTCAGTAATTGGCACGTCGGCTATGCTAGTCTCGTTCAACCAGACTCTTGTTGCCTGCGCAAGCTACGCCGAATAGAGAATTACAAGTGATCAAGCGTCTGGTTGAACGAGAGTCATATCGGACCCACGTGCGCAACAGTCGCCATGACACTTTTCGAATATAGCGACTTTCGTTTCAGAGAAATCACGATATTTCTTGAAATCTCACCTGTGGCCCTACAGCAACGACACCGTTTCGTTGTCCCAGACCTGTGACATCACAAGTTCAACGCGGTCAACTCAACCCTATTATATTTTACTAAAGAAGAGCGATATGTACCGTGATATATGCGGCTTGCATGTGATTAACAAAGTTTTCATCTTCTTTTTATTGTGATTATAGATGTTTAAAAACGACAAGTTTACACACCCATAGACGTTTATTTTAACACTGAAGTGTTGTGGAAGGAGCTCGTATCGAGGAGGAATAAAACACGTGTTGTGTATGGATGTCGGAACACGCATGCAGATAGTGTCTCATTTCCACGCATTTCCCTTGAACTTATCAGTGTTTAGAAACAATGCGTACAGTTTGTTGAAAGTGGGAAATACCTACGAAATGTTCCTATTGTGTTCAAAACACTTTCTTAGAGCAGCTCATATTCTATAAAAACAAATAAGGTCGTTCCGGCCTCTCCCGGTCCAACATCCTACTCGTTCACCCCGGCCCCTAAAAATGTGATGGCTGTTTTCTTCAACGACATACATGGATCTACTGGAACATATATAGTTTGAATATATGTTTGATGTAATACAAATGAACTACGCCTTCATTTATCAAGGACCTTTATGTAATTTTAGATGCGAGCCATGAAATACCACGGACTTGTATATGTCTAATATATGTTCGTGGAAGTACGAAAAGTATATTTTTTTCAGCAAACGCCTTTGAAATCTCGTACTCGGGGAAGGGAGATGCTCATACTTGTCAGCAGAAACATTTACAAATGGTAATTGATTCATATCTATACATGTATGTGTTATTCAGTGTCTTGACCTCGGTTTTTTTAAATCGTTTACGAGACAGCTAAATATAACACTAATTAACAGATTAAACATGGCTGACGTGCAACTATAGTGATAAATAACGGCACCCAAAACCAATTTAAAAAAAAATACAATAGCAGGATAATTGTTTATCAGTAACGCTATGATATTATTTTTATTGATATACGATTAGTTTAACAGATAAACCCAAACCCGTATAAAGGCGAACCGTGACTGACACGCGTATTTAAAACGCTTATCTGTTGTAAATCTAATGAACATTCGACAAATTATGTTTTTGCTTAGAAAAGAAAAAAGCAGAAAATACACAATGGTTCAGAATTAAAAATGAGGAAGGAATCTATAAAACTGGGATTAATGATATACTTCATGAGCAAACAAAAATCTATAAAAAAAAATCAAGACAGAGGGATGGGATATTGAGAAAGCAGAATAATTAACTAAATGTATAGAAAACAAATTAACAGATGAAGAAAGTAATTTTATTGACAGACCTATAGGACGAACAGGTAGAAATCACTAAAGCAATTAATGATTTAATAAAAAGTGAGATTACAAAATTATTTATGGACATTTTCAGTAACAATAAATAAACAAACTCTCAGCACGAAGGTATTTTAAAGCTATTTTATGCCTGATTCCAAGTAAATATCACCATGGCAAGCTTGTAAGACATGTTAAGTGCATAAACAACTAGAACACTTCAAATGAATTGAAAATGGCCGTTTTTATTAAAAACGACATGTTTATATAAAAACTTTATCTTTTAAAGTTTTTGTCCAATGTACTTAAAAGTCTTAGATGGGGTAAGAAAACGCCCCTTTAAGAAGTAATAATCATATTGAGAAGGAGGCAAGAAGGGGAGGTGGTGGGTAATAAAATTCACTTAGATATTTTTCAAAATTAGATCATGATGTAAAAAGAAGGTACACACCTTGTTCCTCCATCATCTTCAGCAGGCTAGTGACCTAGGGTCAGCTAGTGCACATACTTATATAGGGTGCTAAAAATAGCCACAAATTCATACGACTTTTGACCTTCTCACCTCCTACTAATGGTCAGCGTCCGCTCATATCAATCATAGATACAACAAATACAGTACTTTAACATTCATGATATTGAAACATAATAAAAAACAAAGTATTACTAGGACATTCATAAATTACATTAAACCAGGTTTAATTTGTATTTATGCCTGATTCCAAGTAAATATCACCATGGCAAGCTTGTAAGACATGTTAAGTGCATAAACAACTAGAACACTTCAAATGAATTGAAAATGGCCGTTTTTATTAAAAACGACATGTTTATATAAAAACTTTATCTTTTAAAGTTTTTGTCCAATGTACTTAAAAGTCTTAGATGGGGTAAGAAAACGCCACAGAGATTACAAACCCTTGGGATTGTAATCACTCCCCCATCCGCAGCCATGGAGATAACGTATATACATACAAGCACTATACAGTTAAATTTGAATTTACCAAATTTAAGTCAATGATACGACATACTCGTATCTACATGTAACAAATATATACTAGATGATGCATATGAAAATGAAAGTTATATGCATTACATATGAAATATACAAAACCGATTAACATCAGTCATCCAGAAAGTTCGGCTTATATTTATAACAACACACAGAAAGTTCCTGAAAATTCAAGAATGTACAGGTACATGTACTGAGATGATCAAGCACAAATCTATGCACTGTATATCAAACAATATAATTCACTGAATTGTCAATGTCCATATATAACCATTGTGAACGATAAGTCCTCTGTGGAAGTCTGTGATCTTTCTTCAGTCCAAGAAGAAATACATGTAGCTAACTGGCTAAGATGCCCAGAAGCCTCGCAGAAAAGAAGTGAAAACACTACAATTGATTTATACATGTACATGAAATGTCAAATGCCATCCTAGGCGTTGTACAAAAGTAATCCTCCATGGAATGTTGGTAAGTGGAAGAAAATCACCTGAAGAGGTGCACAGTCTTAAGAAAGTTGAAATTAATGTAATTATTAAATTTTGAACAAAAATTGTCAGTTCTTGGTTAGCGAATTTTGTAAGCTTAATACAATTAAATGAGTTGGTGAGACTCCTCAAGGTATTGATGCAGTAAATATATGAAGTACTGACGAAAGTAAAATACTTTATCCTGTTATAAAGAAGACATATAGGTATCACTCAGTTGTCAAGCGGCATGTAGTTGCATGACCAATCGACCCAATGTCCAAAGGCCATACTTTTTACATGTGACAATTCTAACACTCATGTATATAGTGGAAGTACTCCAAACTTTATGAGATAAACTTATGTCTTAAATGTATTGGATGAAATTGCACAATTCCTGACCAGTCGCCCCAATGACCAAAGGCCATTGAATTTTTTGTTTGACTGTGCATGCCTTACGTGTCAAAAAGAGATGGCAAACGAATGTATCTTTTAAATGCCATCGACTGCCACCTACCCATTTGTTGTATCTCATCGTCAGGAATGCCCCGTGAGGCTGCCGAGCTAGCAGCACCAATACGGAAACTGTGAGTTGTGAAACGATGATGGGAAAGGCCAGCCCAACTAAGAGAATGTTTCAGACATTCGCTGAAGTATGCATATGGCACAGCCTTAGCAGGAGGAAAACAAAATAATGGGCCTGGTTGCTGACCCCTATTTTGTAAATATTGTTGCAGGGCCGACACTGGGCAGGTGACCGCAGGTTGTCTAGAGGCAGCGATGGACAAAGTAATAGGTCGAATATTATAATGTCCTTTGAAAGAACGAAACGTTAATTCTAAGCGACACAAGAACCCGGAGGAATCCTTGATTAACTGCAGATCCTCAAACTGTAAAACATTGGAAACAGCTTTATTGAGGGTCATTTCCCCAACCCTTAAAAAGGCATGGAAAGCCAACAAGTACATGGCTTTCAAAAGATGATATTGGTAAGGGGATTGCGTGGTATACTGCAAAGACGTTACTAGCTTTGTAAGTATCTCTGGTGTTATAGGTAAACGATTGTCTACCTGGTAATTACCTCGCTGAACCGAACTGAGCAATTTCTTTATCAGGAATGATTGGGAAGGGTCAGCATAACCAGCGATTTTGTTAATGTAACTAATGGCTGCAACATATGTGGAAATGGTAGATGATGCCAAATTTTGCCTGTACAAATGAGCGATAAAAAAGGCCAAAGTATTGTAGGTGGTAGGCAAAACCGGTGTACCAATAAAAGTAGATCTGACGAATTGACATAGCAGATTGTACGCTCTCGAGTAAGTACGGGATGTCGCCGGCGATGTAGCATGTAACAAAAGCGAATGAATAGTATCGGTCAGAGTTGCATGAGTTGGACTGGTATTGGCGTTGGATCTGTGTCCATGTAAGGGGCCAGCTGGTGAAAAGAGTCCACCTGCAAACGAGACAGATGGTCACTTAAGATGTTACTTTTGCCTGGGATGTGACGCGCGGTAAACAAAATATTGAGTTTTAAGGTTGTGACCACAAAACGCCTAACTAACTTCATTAGAGTTTTATCTTTACTGGTTTGTTTGTTAATTATGTCCACAACAGCATGGTTGTCACAATAAAAGATGATACATCTGTTAGTAAGTGATGGACCCCAGAGCTCTAATGCAACTATTATAGCAAAGAATTCTTTAACTGTAATATGGAAAGATTGCCAGTGTAATGGCCACTCGCCATACATCCATGACGTTTGAAAGAAACCGCCATAACCTAAATTACTTGCATCAGTATAAAACCGTAATTGTTCTGAAGTTTCCCAACGGTCAGACAGAAACATAAATGTCCCATTAAACGAGTCTAAAAAGATTTTCCATGCAGCTAAGTCACATCTAGCCTCCTTATTAAGTCGTTTATGGTGATAGGGTTTTGTTAAACCACAGGTAAGATCAATCAGACGACGTAAAAAGGTGCGCCCAGGTGAAATAACACGACAAGCAAAATTAAGCAAACCTATAAGGGACTGAAGTTCTTTCAGGGTGACTTTTTGGCGTCTGGAAAATGAATCCAGAAGCGCTCGCATTTTTTCAACTTTATCCAATGGAAGTCTGGCCACCATAGCCTTACTGTCTAACTCTATGCCAAGAAAAGTCAGAACTGTTGTGGGTAGTTCAGTTTTACTTTGCTTTATGGGAATAGAAGTGTCGGAACAAAAAGACAGGAAATTGTTTAAATCATCCAAACATTTGCGAGAGTCAGGGGGGCCTACGAATAAAAAATCATCCAAAACATGCACAACTCCAGAAACTTGAAATTTATGTTCCAAAATCCAATGAATGGCTGAGCTGAATGCTTCAAACAAACGACATGAAATAGAACAACCCATTGGCAGGACACGGTCAAAATAAAATTTGTCATCAATTTTAAAACCCAAGAGTTCGTAGTCATCCGGATGAATCGGAATTAAACGAAATGCTGATTCAATATCAGTCTTTGCCAGAAATGAATTTGGACCATAATGTTTAATTAATTGAATTGCTTGATCGATAGTCTGATAAACAACCGTGGAATTTTCCGGGGCGATGCCATCATTGATAGAGGAACCTTCTGGAAAGGACAGGTGATGTATAACTCTGAACTCATTAGGTTCTTTTTTGGGAACTAAACCAAGTGGAGAGATTTGCAAATTAGTAAAAGGTGGTGTATGGTAAGGTCCAAAACAACGCCCATGATAAATCTCCTTTTGAATCTTATCTTTTAGAATTTGCATGTTATCTAAAGCAGACTTAAGATTTCTGGAATCACGAAATATGCGAGGCCCTTCATATTGCAACCTAAAACCTTGTTTAAAACCATCTTGAAGAAAATTTAGTTTTGATTTGTCATAACCCCGTAGGTAAGTTAAGAACCTGTCAATAACAATAGGGGTAGGTAAAGGCTCATTTTTGAGGGGCTTTACGTTGTTGTCTGCTATTGGATTGGTTAGTTTGTTGGGATGGTTGGGTGTTGACCGAGCCCGAGTTTTGCTGGGTTTCGGATCGTGACCCAGACTGGGCTGCATTGTAACAATTGCGCTGCTGATGCTTCCCTCCACAGATACTGCAGCCATGCAAGAATTTGCATCGGGCACCTTTGGAGCATCTTCCGTGCTTATCATATGCCCAACACACTTTCTTAATTCGTGTGTTGGGTTTCTGACCCTGAAAGGGCTGTTGTGGGCAAAGTGCTTTTAGCCCAATAGCTGTTGCCTCCATGTAGAACTCGGAATGAGTTATGTGCCATGGGGCAGTGGGCACTAATTGGTGCCACATACGGAAGTTGTTATCATAGTGGATAGCTGCAGCAAAACCCGACCTCCGGTGTATCGTTTGTATAACGTCGGCATATTTCATAAGGCCTGGAGTGGCCTGAGGATGTGCCTGAATGTAAATGGCTACAAAGATGTGAAAAGCTGAGAGCCATTGTTCAATTGACTTGATATGAGCTGGTTTGTTGTTTTGGCACAGCACTAATTGCTGGCCTTGCATTTCAACCCTCAGGGGTTCTTTTTCCTGAGGGGAACGCTTAATCAACAGCCCGAAATCAATGAACTCATCAGCAAAAATTTTAGATTTTACTTTTAGATCTACAAACATATCCAGAGGTCGGCTTATGCTGTCAACTTGAGGAGTCTCACCAGAAACTGAGTTCAACACGTTGACATATGACGGAACATTGTCCTGTCCTTGTAGTGGTGGCCTACTGTAGTGTGTTGTTTCGTTGAATGACATATGCTGCTGTTGCAGCATATGACTCTGGTTCAATCCCCCTCCAGACACAGAGGGTGTGGCATTGGTGGTAGCTGGTCTTAAAAATAAGGTGCTGTCCACTGGAGGGCAGTCAGCTGACCCGGAAGCAGAGGGTATCTCTGCAGGCACGGTTTGTACGGCAGGGGATTGTATGGTAAAACCTGCCTGCCTCATATATTGAAACAGCTCCGCTGCCAACTCAGGTATTGATATGTTGTTATTTGTTGAAAGTGCAGATGAACTCAGAGTTGATGGAACTGGTGGAGGTGTTTGTCGGACAACCGGCCGGCGTCCCCTCCTAGCTGTTGTTGTGCTAGGCACACTTGTGTCTTCAGTATGTGTGGGTGGTGTCACCAATGAATGTTGTTGTGCCGCCCTACGCCGAGTTCGCCGAATTGGGCCTTGATGATTAATGTCTGGAAAAGAAACGAACAAGGTAGTGACTGATGCCCCCTTAAAGAGGTATACTTAAGGAAGATAAAAGTAGCCTGCATTTGTGCCTAGGTATGGGCATTAGGAATCGTCAACAAATTCCCATAAATCTACAGGTATACTCTTGGGATATTTATATTAAATCCTGGGTATATAAGCCTGGTCAAACCAGTGAAGGCAGACATATTATCATGAACATCAATTCATGAGCATCCCCCAAACAAAGTTGTATTCACTTTTGAACACACTACCGGGCATTCCCCCGGGATAATAGTGAAAATAGTATTTGACCTGAGCATACCCTCAGCATAACCTGCAATGGCAGAAAACTCCGGGCATACCCCCGGCATAATAGTTGAACAGTATTAAAAACCCCGGGCATACCCCCGGCATAATATGTGAAAATATGATAGAGATTTTAAAATATCATACCCGGGCATACCCCCGGCATAACCATTTGCATGGCCATGTTTCACAATATAAACACTAACTGGTAAGGTCATTGAACAACCCCCGGCATGCCCCCGGGTTCGACCAGTTGTGTAACAGGTGTATTACTATCATAGGTTATTAACCTGAAATTGTTTTGGATTCAACAAATGTACATAAATCTTCAGGCATACCCTCGGGATAAATATATAACATCCTGGGTATAGGCCTGAAACAAATATCAGGCATAGCCGCCATAGGTGGAAATCTGAACAACATATGATCAACTGATATGAATTATATACCGCATGAATCAGTAAACAAGCGGAAATAATGTTATTGAAAGACAATTTCAAGTCAATAAATAATTTCATAATCACATTATATAAGCCATAATTCTGTGCTAAAGCATGGAGCTGTCCTCAACGCGGAACTGTGTTGATAGAGTTGTGATTTTTAACCGCGCATACAACGGGTGTTGTGTTGATCATCGCGCGAATGACCTCCCCTTAATTAAACGAATAAGTTTCTAATACATATATAATATATACACTGCGTAAACGATTATTTGTACCGGGATATTAGAGAAATATCACCCGACTTGGAAGAAATTTGTTTGTATCGTACGATATCGTTACCACAAGGCCATAAGTTGACAGGTAAACCAGGCAGCGACAGATAAACAGGCCATGCCTTGAGACGAACCGGAACCGAATAGAGTAGAGCATGCGTATAGCTAGATATTATTGTAAACATCCTGAAATTACCTATTCATGTCTTACCATATACGGAAAGCTTAGACACGCCCACTGGCGTTTCGTAATCCATATAAGGCAGCTCCTCTGACCGAGAGAATGTATCTACGCATGCCCGTGGTGTTCAAATGAACCCCGTCGTGAGAAAGATGAGGAAAGACGCCATCTTTTAAGCCTTTATGGCGCCAGAAAAAACAGAAGTTCAATGTTTTACATTTCGCTTTCAAAGCGGAATTAACGTAGTCCACGGCCTCATTATACTTATGAACTGAAACGTGTCTCGTACTACGACGATAAAACAGCTGTAGTATTCCGATCCGGACTACTGATAGTCCCGAGGCGAGCCACTCGACAATGGACAGTAAATTGTTCACGATAGAATCTTTGGCGTCCTCGATCCGTGAACAATCTAAATCATTGCCACCAATTTGCAATAAAACTAAATCCGCAATTTGTTCTCGTAAACGATCAGTCACTTCACGGGCATAAACATCGGGTAATCTACCCCCGCTTTTACCTACACACGATACTACAATGTTTGTAGGGTCATCATGAAAACCGAGGTTCGTCCATGAACCTTCGAGCGCGCGGTCAAGGCGTTTGACAAAACTATGTCCAATAATCACCACGTTCGCCATTACATCAAATTTTGAAAATATTACACGTAAACAATACGTAATAAAATTCACTTAGATATTTTTCAAAATTAGATCATGATGTAAAAAGAAGGTACACACCTTGTTCCTCCATCATCTTCAGCAGGCTAGTGACCTAGGGT
Organism: Mizuhopecten yessoensis; assembly: GCF_002113885.1. Taxonomy (NCBI): domain Eukaryota; kingdom Metazoa; phylum Mollusca; class Bivalvia; order Pectinida; family Pectinidae; genus Mizuhopecten; species Mizuhopecten yessoensis. Next base: position 95,039 of record NW_018407338.1, read on the forward strand.
CAGCTAGTGCACATACTTATATAGGGTGCTAAAAATAGCCACAAATTCATACGACTTTTGACCTTCTCACCTCCTACTAATGGTCAGCGTCCGCTCATATCAATCATAGATACAACAAATACAGTACTTTAACATTCATGATATTGAAACATAATAAAAAACAAAGTATTACTAGGACATTCATAAATTACATTAAACCAGGTTTAATTTGTATATATAAGAAAGGTGAGCGAGAAGATATAAAACAAGAGGCCCGATGGGCCTGAATTACTCACCTGGTATTAATCTCACACTTGTAATCTTAAAAGTGGACTAAAATACAACTACAGGCAGAATATCCGTGTTTGATTCATAAGAACCTATTAAAAGATTTAAACATATGACGCCCGTGACCTTGAATTTCGAACAAGTACATAAGGTTGAACAGAGTGTATAGTCTTCCAATCCAGCATGCTTCTAGCAAAATATCATTACCCTGGACCTTTTGGTTATACAGAACAAACCATTTAAAGATTTAAACATATATTGACCACTGTGACTTTGACTATGGGCGAAGGTCATTCATTTGAACAAACTTGGTAGCCCTTCATCCCAGCATGTTAATGGCCAAATATCATCACCCTTGACCTTTTGATTATTAAGAAGAAGTCATTCATATTTGATACATGTGACCTTGAACAAACTAAGTAGCCCTTCATCCCAGGATGTTACTGGCCAAATTTAAGCACCCTATGCCTTTGGGTTATTCATAAGTTGTTTAAATGTTTTAAACATATTTGACCCCTGTGACATTGAATATATGTTGTCAAGGTCATTCAGTTAAACAAACTTAGTAGCCCTTCATCCCAGTGTAGTAAATGGCAATGCGGTGTAATAAATGGCTATGCGGTGTACAAAATGGCCATGCGGTGTAGTAAATGGCCATACGTTTTATAAAATGTCAATGCGTTTTATAAAATGTCAATGCGTTGTAGTAAATGACCATAGGGTGTAGTAAATGGCCATGCGGTGTAGTAAATGGCCATGCGGTATAGTAAATGGCCATGCAGTGTAGTAAATGGTCATACGGTGTAGTAAATGACCATACGATGTAGTAAATGGCCATACGGTGCAGTAAATGGTCATACGGTGTAGTAAATGACCATACGGTGTAGTAAATGGCCATACGGTGTAGTAGATGGTCATACGGTGTAGTAAATAGCCATGCGGTGTAGTAGTAATTGACCATACGGTATAGTAAATGGCCATGCGGTGTAGTAAATGGCCTAACGGTGTAGTAAATGGCCATACGGTGTAGTAAATGGCCACAAGGTGTAGTAAATGGCCATGCGGTGTAATAAATGGCTATGCGGTGTACAAAATGGCCATGCGGTGTAGGAGATGGCCATATGTTTTATAAAATGGCCATGCGGTGTAATAAATGGCCGTGCGGTGTAGGAAATGGCCGTGCGGTGTAGCAAATGGCCATACGGTGTACTAAATGGCCATACGGTGTAGTAAATGGCCACACGGTGTAGTAAATGGCCATGCGGTGTAATAAATTGCTATGCGGTGTACAAAATGGCCATGCGGTGTAGGAGATGGCCATATGTTTTATAAAATGGCAATGCGGTGTAATAAATGGCTATGCGGTGTACAAAATGGCCATGCGGTGTAGGAGATGGCCATATGTTTTATAAAATGGCCATGCGGTGTAATAAATGGCTATGCTGTGTACAAAATGGCCATGCGGTGTAGGAAATGGCCATATGTTTTATAAAATGGCCATTCGGTGTAGTAAATGGTCGTGCGGTGTAGTAAATGGTTGTGCGGTGTAGTAAATGGCCATACGGTGCAGTAAATGGTCATACGGTGTAGTAAATGACCATACGATATAGTAAATGGCCATTCGGTGTAGTAAATGGTCGTGCGGTGTAGTAAATGGTCGTTCGGTGTAGTAAATGGCCATACGGTGTAGAAAATGGCCACAAGGTGTAGTAAATGGCCATGCGGTGTAATAAATGGCTATGCTGTGTACAAAATGGCCATGCGGTGTAGGAGATGGCCATATGTTTTATAAAATGGCCATGCGGTGTAATAAATGGCTATGCTGTGTACAAAATGGCCATGCGGTGTAGGAGATGGCCATATGTTTTATAAAATGGCCATGCGGTGTAATAAATGGCTATGCAGTGTACAAAATGGCCATGCGGTGTAGGAGATGGCCATATGTTTTATAAAATGGCCATACGGTGTAGTAAATGGTCGTGCGGTGTAGTAAATGGTTGTGCGGTGTAGTAAATGGCCATACGGTGCAGTAAATGGTCATACGGTGTAGTAAATGACCATACGATATAGTAAATGGCCATGCGGTGTAGTAAATGGCCTTACGGTGTAGTAAATGGCCATACGGAGTAGTAGATGGTCATACGGTGTAGTAAATAGCCATGCGGTGTAGTAGTAAATGACCATACGATATAGTAAATGGCCATGCGGTGTAGTAAATGGCCTAACGGTGTAGTAAATGGCCATACGGTGTAGTAAATGGCCACACGGTGTAGTAAATGGCCATGCGGTGTAATAAATGGCTATGCGGTGTAGTAAATGGCCATACGGTGTAGTAAATGGTCATACGGTGTAGTAAATGACCATATGGTGTAGTAAATGTCCATGCGGTGTAGTAGATGGCCATACGGTGTAGTAAATGGTCGTGCGGGGTAGTAAATGGTCGTGCGGGGTAGTAAATGGTCGTGCGGGGTAGTAAATGGTCGTGCGGGGTAGTAAATGGTCGTGCGGGGTAGTAAATGGCCATACGGTGTAGTAAATGGCCATAAGTTTTATAAAATGGCCATACGGCGTAGTAAATGGCCATACGGTGTAGTAAATGGTCATACGGTGTAGTAAATGGCCATACGGTGTAGTAAATGTCCATGCGGTGTAGTAAATGGCCATACGGTGTAGTAAATGGCCATACGGTGTAGTAAATGGTCGCACGGTGTAGTAAATGGCCATACGGTGTAGTAAATGGTCATACGGTGTAGTAAATGGTCATACGGTGTAATCAATGGCCATACGGTGTATTAAATATCTACTTTGTTTAGCTTTCTGCATCTACAATTATATTGTTGTGCGTATAGAGTCGCTGAAGTCATGGGTTGGTGTATTCCAGTCGAGTTTTATAGTGCTTTTGTTTTAGTCGAGTGTCGATCTAGTTATAATAGGTTTGGATATGGGATCGTTAACGGAGTGTGTTATACAAATCTGTCTTGTTTTACTGGTTTGGGTTTTGGATAGCTTCCACCATGTTCTAGTTCATTCCAGTCTAGTTTTGTAGCACCACTGCTGTGTCACTTACGATAAATGTTGTAGTCCAGTGTAGGTTTGTAGCACCACTGTTGGGTCACTTACGATAAATGTTGTAGTCCAGTGTAGGTTTGTAGCACCACTG
>NW_018407338.1:105179-132434 GCF_002113885.1 Mizuhopecten yessoensis
GCATGCATGACCTACATTCAAGTAGCAGTTCCCGATTGAGATAAACAGGGTGCATTTTCAATAAGAATACGACGTTGTGATAAGATCATATGTTCTATAAAGAAAAGTAATGATATTTACAAGCCATTCAAGTGCATTTGAGTCCAAAGTTACGCATAATAAAGACAGTAGGTCCGGTATATGATTCAATTTAGTACCAGTGACTACCGCTAGAGGCCGTCTGTGTGAAATCGACATTTATGAATGTCTGAGCTCATTAACTAAAGTAATACCAATAGCTGGCGGCTAACGCCTTAGCTAAAAACGTACATACTTATTATATTGCATGTTCTAGCATATGTTTCTGTAAAATCTGAATAAATGTTCAATATATACATACATATTTGTACCAACATCAACCCGAGTAACAACAGAAAGTTTAATAAATGCGCAGTTGAAGAAATCAAACTACAAATTGTTATGAAATCAAATATATTTCTTTTCAATATAAGAAACGCATTGGATAACATGGCGGCATTTGTTATGGTATACATGTAAAGCATAGAGATGATATCCGTTTCCATGTTTTGACCTAGGAACTAAGTCCTCTGAAAGGGGACGTATCAACGGAAGGAGCAGTCCTGGTAACATGATTGTATTTGTCTCGCAATGTCCAATATGTGTATTTATCGTTATAGGGTGGAACAAAAACAATTGTTTTTAAGATATTATCAAACTTTCCTAATAGGCATTGGAGTTTGGACACAACCCATCAGCAGTGTATGGATTCATGAATATATTTGTCTGATGAGGTCGAGCATGGGTATACACGGTTATAGGATGGGATGCACCAACGCAGATACTTTATATCAAAGGGCCGGTTTCCAAAACGGCCCCTTCTCTTATTCAAATTTCCTGTTGGTGGTGCATTGCCCATGCCGTTGTGGTCACAAATCTATAAAGTATAAAGATTTAGGTCACTTGGTTTGTTTTTTATGGCTCCTCAAAGTTGTACCTTTCAGAAGCTGTCTAAGTGTTGATAAAATGTGCATGTTATGTAAAATATTAATGAAAATCTAATCAAATGATGGTCACCGTAAAGAATACATTCATGGCATGATTGTGACAAAAAATCATGTTTCCATCGCGCCATTTGGCTGTTTTATGGAAGAAACAATCTCAAAAATGCCATTTTCGATGATAACATTTTAGACACAAAAACTGTGTTTTTTAGAGAATACACCCTTTTATGGGCGTTGGATGCAAACCAATTTTTATCCTATTAAACAGTACGTAATATGCTATTGATGAGAGGAAAAATCATCAAAATGTAAGTGGTGGAACATTTTCAAATGTTGGGTTGAATTAGCCTATGGTTGAATTGCCGATTTTCGACTTTCTTTAGATAATTAACAAAAAAACGAGAGTATTTGCTCGGTATGTTGAGAATATGTACACAGATATGAAAAAAAGTGAGAGAAACACTTTTTCATAAAAAAAATCCAAGATGGCTACTTCACAAGTCCCCGTGGTTGAAGACATTGGCTGACAAATAGACAGAACAACAAACAAAACGTGTTCCTTATGATTTTGGTTGGTTTTCGCATTTACGGGAGTGTTCATAGCTACGGGCGATTGTATAATACCTATATTTATAAGTTTGGTTAGTCACATGGTAACGGGGATCTTTCATATCGAGCCCCAAACATACTTTCGACATATGCACTCCGTTGCCGCATGGAAAACTATTTCAAGTTTTGTCGGAATTTCTTTACCTGTGGTTGTAATGGTCGAGGGTTTTCCAGCGTCCTGTAATACCCAAGGTAGTACAAGATACTGGAGATGTGCGCACACATTCCCATCGTTCTCTCTCCAACTGGGCACTGGCAGTAGTAGTCCTTTATTGGGGCCTCAACATCGGGTGAAACGGTGAACCGTATCCAAACGTTATATTTCGTTTGGCTTTTGTGTCGAGAATGTATTTGACATCGGAGAAGGTCTGGGGAGTGCTGGTAAAGCCACACCTCATAGTCTCCGTCATCACTTAAATGTTCGGCGATGTAACCAGGAGCCAGAGATATCTGATACGTTCCACACGTAATGGTTCTCAAGTAATCAAGATCGAGACGGGGAAACAGTACGGAAGATGCATCCATCTTGACAAACTCGGACCTTGCCCGTCTAGATAGATCCGGATCTGTCTTGACTCTCTGAGCTAAACCATTCGGTGTTGTCAAACGGTCCTTCATACGTTCAGCCATTAGCCTATCTTTGGCATCTCTCTCTGGAGATCTCTGGTAGATCGGTCCTCTAATACCATTCAGACAGGCTGTGACGGTTCGAAGCAAAGCCTCGATGACATTGATAAAGCTGTTAGACACCAATTGCGTTCGGAAGAACGTCCAGTGTTTCAGACGACCATGATAGGATTCCACAATCCACCTCGATTTGGTGATAGTTCTGTCAAGATTTGCTTGGACGTCAGAATGTTGACTTTGACCGGGTTTCAGGTATGACGGCATGCTAGCATTGAGGCCAGAGGCTTCGAGAACTGGTAGGACATCTCTAAAACCTCGGTCAACGACAACGTTGTCGTCTGGTTGTAGCCAAGTAACTAGCTTGTCCATGACTTTTTTTGTAATTGTAGCATCATTTTCGCTGCCAGTGAATGGTCCTACTGTGTCCAGAATGTAGCCATCTGGTAAGGCGATGCTCATGAATTTGAGATAGTTTCTCTTCTTCTGGCCACAGTAGGACATTCTCTGGAGCTTGTGGTCGGAGCTTTTCTGGATATAAATATAGGTGCCATCTAATATGGCAGTGGCTTTATCTCCAAAAAATGCTTCTGAAAAGACAGTATTGTGCCCGAGCAACTGTTCTCTTGTCAAGTGATCCGGACCTAGAAATTGTGGGACTATCGATGTGTCTAATGCCTGTACTATGGAGTGGAAAGTTTTGGACACACTTGACTTGGAAATTCCAAAAAGAGAAGAACACTGACTCCAGGAAATGTCGGTTTTCAGTTTTACCCAGAACAGTAATAGAGCATCGTGTGTAGTCTTGGTATATATACCAGATGAAAGATATGGGGAACAGTGCGAGTGGATTTCGAGGAACTGATCTTTGGACCAACCTGTCCAGGCCATGCATGCCGAGTCATCAAGAGAAGAAAAGCTTATTGTAAACGCAGACTGGTTCTGTGAAAGGACGTGCGACACCTCTAGGAGGTCATTAATGATTTCGGACGATTTTGATGGTAACTGAGATTCCAAGGAACCTCTACCATCAAGGACAACCTCTGTAGACGGATCTAAGTCGTTACCAATAAGGTGAATGGAGCAGACGCGGGATGAGGTGGGACACCACAGTTTGTGTGAATAGATCAGGTGATGTCTTGCACGTTTTGGTAAGACTGATGATTTTGTTCCATTTCTTGCAAAGGTAACAAGACAGAGACAGCATTTTTTGTGTGAAGATGATCCATTCAAAAGATCATGAAGGGTCAGCAACGGCAGGATATGGGACGGGGAGTCGTCTTCTTCCTCTATTTCCTGGTTCTGCTCGGGTTCAGGTTCAGGCTGATTTTTGTTCCGAAGATACTTCATGTAGCACTTCTGGCAAATAAGTGCTTGTTCCTTTGCTGACATCAATCCTTGTTGCACCAGCGTATCTAGGAGCCATTTATATTGTGGACTATTTACATTGCGTGCACTTCTGTTCTTATTGCCACTACGTTTCTTGAAGTATACTTGACACCCTTCTCCAACACATTTACCCTCCATCTTGAAACAATAACGATTGGTTTATGAAGCGTCGATAAAGTAACAAAATAGCAAGCCACCGATGATTGCTGTAAACAGCTAATACTTAGTAGTTTGGTACAATTATGCGAAAATGTGTGATAAATAACGAACAACTAATTACACAAAATAACAAGACAATATAATAAATCACATTCAATACCTCCAAGAAGCGCAGAATTGATTGATTACTTAGAACAAAATAAAGTATTTCATATGGATAATCTATCTATTCGATGTGGCGTGGTCGGCAGGCACAAAGAAAGTGAGACAAGTCAGGGTCCCAACCCTGACAGAGCCACAACGCTTTGGAGATGGGACAATAAAACAAGGAAAGTGAGACAAGAATAGCTAGCGTCGAGTCAATGATTCCGTAAACGTATAGACAAAGACAAGAAGATACGGATAAATGTACAAGGCCACACGATCAGAAAATTCAGAAGAGGACAACTTGAGATAGAACAGTATTCATGTATCAGGGTGTCCTCAGTGTAAATCTTTATATCGATACTGTTTATTTAGTCGTTACACATCATAAAACTGTCATGAAAATATCCGCTCTGATATTCAATATAAAAGTTTGTATATAATAAGCTATATACAATATAGACAGACAAGGTTGTTACTCATTTCCCCTTTTCTTTCAATTTACAACCACATTCAGGCGGCGATATGAGAACGTTCCACCACATGGAATTAGCTGATTTTTGGTACACATATGAAACAAGTAAAGCTCTATCCGATTTTCTGATGGAAATTTGCATCCAAAACTATATAACGGGAGAAAATTGCAATTTTATGGCATTTTTCTTCATAATTGTGTCTCTGCAAGTGCATTTTCATCCGAGAATTTTTTTTTTTATGTTTTATGAATAAACACGATGTTTTGGAAATATTTATCAAAAGAAATTTATACTATGTTGCGAATTACAATTTCGAGATAACCTTCTTTTATTTACGAACTTATGTCTTTGATGCTGAAATTGACAACTTTATAAAAATACATTTTCACTGAAATTATGAAATCTGGGTGTCGGAAAGGTGTAAAATTATTCTTCGGAAAAGAAAAAAACAGTAGTTGAGCTAGATAAGAAATTATACGGGGGCAGGCTCCTATGGAGAATTAACATTACTGGAAACAGGCCCTTTGGTTAAATCTCTCTGTAATCAAAGGAGAAGGATTTTACCTCCATAACAACTTCGTGCACGCAGCCCTCTGTTCTCAAGGGGACACTAACACACCCTCCGTATATTCTACATTGAGTCGCCTGGGACCAAGATGCTCTTGACTTTATTTTGTTAAAATAACTTCATACTGGTGGCAGGATGGTTTTAAAAGATTTACTTCTATTTCTCCTATTGGATCACATCCCTTCGCCCCAATGGGGTCACACCTTCTATTTATAAAACAGTCTCCTTTGCAAGAGGATGCTTATGACAACTCTGGTTAAAATCCCTCTATTTGTATGGAAGGAGAAGGATTATAAAGATTTAACTCTATTTCTACTATCTGTCCCCACCCCTGCAGGTGGGTGATCGGGAAAAGAATACACCTGCTGTTACCTACTGCATGTATCGTAGGAACCCCTGCATAATCGGGTATTTGCTTTTGTGACCTCTACTTGGTGACACATAAAGAGACCAAAATAAATCTGCTGCACCTATTGCAACATTTGGAATCTTTATCTTTCTTTCTACTTCTACCTACCTTTTATTTCCTAGCACCTTGCTTGGCAACACCTCACTTTTGGCTTGAATGTTGAGTGTTCGTTCAGGTGTGGAAGACAATGGATTATGTCCCCACGCCGGGATGTACCAAAGTCCTTAAAAATAGTAGTTATTCCCTGCTCAACGTTCAGTATTAAGGGAAATGGCAACAACTGGTTCACCCGTTGTCAGTATAATGTGACCGGGCGGAATGCTGTACTGGGGGCATTCGGCAGGGCATTTCAGTGAGATAGCACTATAAAGTCGGCATCAGATCCGCGCTATCACAAGGAGGCAAGAACACCAACATACCCCGTCTCCTGCATACACACACATACACTACACACATGTGGGCAAGTCCTCAAATGACCTTAGACAAAGTTAAAAAAAATGGGATTTTGTTTTTGTGAACAAAAACATGTCTCCCCTTATTAGCCAATAGACAAACTTCGGTATAAAAAAAATAACAAAGGGCCATATCTCTTTATATAGTGGGGCACGACACCCGAATTTAGAATGCGACACTCTTACTTCCCTAGATACATTAAAACTATAGCAAGTGTGGTCGACGTAGGTGAAATAACATGGAAGTTATGCCGTGGACAAACTTAAGTATTAAAAATAAACAAATGGACATAACTCTGTAAATAGTGGGACACACAACCTGATTTTAGTGCGAGAGATTCCACTTTCCCATATACATAAATATGATAAGTTTGGTCAACGTAGGTGAAATAACATGGAACTTATGCTCCGGACAAACTTCGGTATTAAAAATAAACAAAGGGCCGTAACTCTGTATATGGTGAAGCACGAGACCTAGTTCGAGTACACTGCACACCGTCTGTGGTGATGCAGGTACTCTTCAGAGGTTTCAATCCCGTTCAAGTCTCGTTTTGATCTGGTGTAACGGGTTTTTGTAATATTTAACAAATTATGATCTAATAATTATGATTTAATAGCAAACACACATCTGAAAAAATGTCAAAAAAATAGATGCTTGGGTGTTTGTAGAACTTTTTTTACAAGAATTCAAAAAAAATGACCAATTAGGCGGCCATTTTGAAAATGTGTATTAATGTGTATTTCTTGCGCTTCAGAAAAGGCCAAAAATTCACCTTTTTGACACTAGATTGATCACTTAAATTGTCATTGTGTCGCCATTTTTAATTGTAAATTGTTCAATTTTGCTGCACAACTTTATAATGTTCAATACGATAAACATAATACGCAACAAAGTGGAAAAATATACATAATTGGTATTTGTTTTACATATTTAGTGTGACTGAAGCACTTTTGATTTTTGACCCCAAAAAAGATGAAAAATAACACAAATAATAATGGGACAAAAAAATCATTTTATCAATTCTAAAAAAAATTCATACATATTTGATAACACACTTGGAAAAAAGATCTATGGCGGAAATCATTTATGAAAACGGAAAAAAATATGTATGAGCGAAAATGCATAGAATAGATATAAAACAAATTATATATGAATTTTTGAACTGCTGAGTTATTAGGTATTGTTAATAATTATGATACTGCAAATATAGCCATATTCACTATATCTATGAAAGTGATGGGGTTTCCCAGACTGAGAAAAACAGTATCAATTCTTTCCCATCCGAGGACCAACTTTTGAATAAACTTTTTTATTCCGTGATGTAATATGCAAAAACAAATCGTTTTCCGGAAAAGTGGTCCTCCTTTGGGAAAATGCTCAATATAATGAAAAACAGTGGTGAGCGAGTTTCTTAAAACAACGACAGGTGTTTCTTGGGTTAAAACATCTTCCTTTATGTCCGAAGTAGCCGAATGTGTAACGCAGTTGACTTGTGACCAGACGAAATGAACGGTACAAGTTCGAATCCACGTTTTAGGTGGGTTTTTTAAATACTTGGGCATGATATCTTTTTCCTTAATTAAGTTGTAAAATATTTTTCAAATCAAACGAACATTTTATTTTATTTTAATAATATACTTATTTATTTATCTTCTATGCAATCATGTCAACAACTCATTGTACACGTGTACAGTACAGCTACGCTTTGTAGATAAGACATCATTTCAAATTATATTTATGAATTGTTTTACCCTCCAATTGACACTAGTGATTTTATCTATATACATTGTATATATAAGAACCAGTACTAATACAATATATCTCCCTTCATTCGAAGGGGAGACATAATAAAACCAAATCCTATCTTGTCTCCTGTCTATGGGTTTCCATGGAGGGGGCACACCTTTATTTATACAACACTTGGCCTACTTTATGATCGCGGGGCATTGTAATATTGTCTTAAGCTGCCTTCAAATTATGGTCGGTGATGCAATTTTGAAACATTTTAATTTGTAGAAATAACAAACCAAACTGTTCAGTTTGAATGCACTTTTATTTTATTGATGTTAAAAAATATTTACAAAATCATCAAATAAGATATATTTCATTCACATTAATTGTCGTATTTTCTACAATGCAGATGCACATTTAATTTACATTTTTTTTCAATTTTTGGCATCCTCTTCCAATCCACCATGGTTGGATTATGCCAGCAGATCTCCAAAATACAAATTTTATTTAACAGTCAAGAATCCAGGACTTAAATAGAACCCTAAATAGTTCTAATATAGAGCCCATCATAGCATGATTCCAGTAATACACATAAATGATGATTCATAACATAATATTTACATTCTGTATGCTTAGACCCATTGACAAAAATTACATTCATAAATGCATAACACAGGTGTTCATAGAATCTCAGCACGTGGGAACTGATAGTAACCTGATCACACTGCGTAGTAATACACTACAAAAACTACTCACTCGGAACGACCGACCTAGATGCTTAATTCTTACATCTTAAAATATTATTGAACTGTGCTTTGTGAAATATCCACGTATTCACGTGTCCTGTGCTACAAATAAACATTGAATATGGAACTACATTTTGTTGTGTTATTGTTGTTGACGGTTGCTAAGATCTCTCACGATAGTGTCACATTTCCCCGCGAAAAAACACTGTTCTCGCCACTGCGTTGCACCCGTGTATAAGCAGGAACAAACCCTGTTTATTTGTTTTATTCGTTGTTATATCGATCCACTGAAAGGATTCGTCAATGTAAATATAAGGAATGATATTTATTTTTTCAACATTTATGAGGTCATAACAACAATGGGTTTTTGGACATATTTTACATGAATCGCTAACGCGATTCATTCAATATGTCCATAAACCCATTGTTGTTATGACCTCATAAATGTTGAAAAAATAAAAATCATTCCTTAAATAATAACATTCTGTATGCTTAGACCCATTGACAAAAATTACATTCATAAATGCATAACACAGGTGTTCATAGAATCTCAGCACGTGGGAACTGATAGTAACCTGATCACACTGCGTAGTAATACACTACAAAAACTACTCACTCGGAACGACCGACCTAGATGCTTAATTCTTACATCTTAAAATATTATTGAACTGTGCTTTGTGAAATATCCACGTATTCACGTGTCCTGTGCTACAAATAAACATTGAATATGGAACTACATTTTGTTGTGTTATTGTTGTTGACGGTTGCTAAGATCTCTCACGATAGTGTCACATTTCCCCGCGAAAAAACACTGTTCTCGCCACTGCGTTGCACCCGTGTATAAGCAGGAACAAACCCTGTTTATTTGTTTTATTCGTTGTTATATCGATCCACTGAAAGGATTCGTCAATGTAAATATAAGGAATGATATTTATTTTTTCAACATTTATGAGGTCATAACAACAATGGGTTTTTGGACATATTTTACATGAATCGCTAACGCGATTCATTCAATATGTCCATAAACCCATTGTTGTTATGACCTCATAAATGTTGAAAAAATAAAAATCATTCCTTAAATAATAACATTCTGTATGCTTAGACCCATTGACAAAAATTACATTCATAAATGCATAACACAGGTGTTCATAGAATCTCAGCACGTGGGAACTGATAGTAACCTGATCACACTGCGTAGTAATACACTACAAAAACTACTCACTCGGAACGACCGACCTAGATGCTTAATTCTTACATCTTAAAATATTATTGAACTGTGCTTTGTGAAATATCCACGTATTCACGTGTCCTGTGCTACAAATAAACATTGAATATGGAACTACATTTTGTTGTGTTATTGTTGTTGACGGTTGCTAAGATCTCTCACGATAGTGTCACATTTCCCCGCGAAAAAACACTGTTCTCGCCACTGCGTTGCACCCGTGTATAAGCAGGAACAAACCCTGTTTATTTGTTTTATTCGTTGTTATATCGATCCACTGAAAGGATTCGTCAATGTAAATATAAGGAATGATATTTATTTTTTCAACATTTATGAGGTCATAACAACAATGGGTTTTTGGACATATTTTACATGAATCGCTAACGCGATTCATTCAATATGTCCATAAACCCATTGTTGTTATGACCTCATAAATGTTGAAAAAATAAAAATCATTCCTTAAATAATAACATTCTGTATGCTTAGACCCATTGACAAAAATTACATTCATAAATGCATAACACAGGTGTTCATAGAATCTCAGCACGTGGGAACTGATAGTAACCTGATCACACTGCGTAGTAATACACTACAAAAACTACTCACTCGGAACGACCGACCTAGATGCTTAATTCTTACATCTTAAAATATTATTGAACTGTGCTTTGTGAAATATCCACGTATTCACGTGTCCTGTGCTACAAATAAACATTGAATATGGAACTACATTTTGTTGTGTTATTGTTGTTGACGGTTGCTAAGATCTCTCACGATAGTGTCACATTTCCCCGCGAAAAAACACTGTTCTCGCCACTGCGTTGCACCCGTGTATAAGCAGGAACAAACCCTGTTTATTTGTTTTATTCGTTGTTATATCGATCCACTGAAAGGATTCGTCAATGTAAATATAAGGAATGATATTTATTTTTTCAACATTTATGAGGTCATAACAACAATGGGTTTTTGGACATATTTTACATGAATCGCTAACGCGATTCATTCAATATGTCCATAAACCCATTGTTGTTATGACCTCATAAATGTTGAAAAAATAAAAATCATTCCTTAAATATATACATTAATATCGCATAGCACTGACTAACGTAAACCATATGTCTATTTGTCTCCCTTATTGGAACTCTTTTGTGAAACTGTACCCGCAGGTCGTAACATATAATCCATTCCATGATATCAAAAGTAGTGTCATTAGAAAATTCATTTCAGAACTACTGCCTGCCGACATAGAGACATTATTCGGCTGAGCATTTACTCAATCGGGTTTGCCACGTCAATAAATCAGCACAATTGGACAAAGCCTTGGGGGCTTTTCACAAATCTTGTCATCTGTCTTATTTTTCTGCCCTCTTCAGTCCACCAGGTAGTTTGGATGGACAACAATGAATGGATCATCCTCCCGGACTAACCCTTCTCCTTTCAAACCAGTCTGGTTTAGTTCTATCAGAACGTGATCCTGCATCATACAAAAACAAGAATCAATAGATGTTCTAAATTCATTAACATATATTTTCAGTGCTTGAAACCACTTTCCAGAAGGATGGCTTTTCCACTTCCTTTTTCTTAGACAAGCAAGTTGTGTATAGATGTAATTCAGTATCTTTAGTAACTGTTAGGAGACTTTTTAAGGTGCAAACTACCCACAGATGTCTGACCAAAAACCTTTTCCCAAAATTGTTTGCCCCATAGAAAAAACCCACTGATCCCAGTCAAATCCAGTAGTACAAGATGACTTACAACTGTGTGATGAATCTTGCATGTTTTCCAGCAATGTTTGGGTTTCTTGACAAAATGGCAAAAAATAATTGCAAGTTTGGCAAAAATTATGATGCAGAACAAAATGACAGCAAAAGCAGCCGGCCATCCATCAACTTAGGACCAGCATTTTCCCCAGAATACATATAGGTCAATATTACAGCATGTAAACTTTCAACCGACTAATCTGTTGTTTTTGAGAACACAGCTGAAAGTCTGCCATATTGACAGCCCAACTGCCATTCTGATTCAAACCCAATTGCCAATTTCCTTAAAAACAACTAACCACTGATGAACAGTAACACTTGAAGGTCATAGGAGTGTATTGATAAACGGAAATAGGAAGTACATCCCTAGTTGAAAACCTAATGTAGGGAGACAGTATCACAATTTCCGCATATTCTAATGTTTAATATTTAACTGATGATTATATGTCTATTATTGACAGAACAGTGTGTTCTCTCAATATTAAAGTATTTCAAAGCAATCCAGACATTAATTCAGTTGTTTTTTTATCAATGAGTCACATGTGTCCATTTTTCTGTACTTCAGGAAACCAGCTACCTATTTCACTACTATGAATTTTTTCAAGAAAGATAACTCTTACATGTAATTATCATGGGTATATGGTTTTATTATAAAATGTCAATTTTTAATCGTTCATAGATCATTAATTTTACACAATTTTAGCATTTATTAAATTGATATACATAAATGCAATACTAATCTATGTCAGTATCATTTTTCTTGACATTGTTTTGCAAAAAATTGTGTCTTTCATTTTCTTTCAAAATTCACTCCTTTTTACATAAATTTCCAATTAACCCTTAGGCTGCTACATTGATTTCTATGTAAACGGACACCACTGTTAAATTAATTATTGGTGTTTATTTCAATTTACTTGATTTTTCAAATGTGCATAACTTGGAAAATATTTGTTATATGTGAAAAAAAGTTATATGAAAATTGTTCGTTGTTGTCTCTAGTTTATATTGCCGTTTTCAAATCTAAAGTTGCTTCAGTATTTACCTGTACAGGTGGTAATAAAGGTAAGAAAATGTGAAACTTTTAATTAATCGGATTTAAGCAAGAGGAAGATCATTTAAAAATTATTTTTGTCCGTAAATGTGATTGGCAAATGATAACAGAGATTATAAACTTCATTTTTGACATAAGACGCTGTATATTCACACGGAGATTCTCAGGTAATAAGGTCAGGTATTTCGTCAAGAATTGCATGTGATTTGCTACAGGTTTCAGGTTGCCATTAAATAAATTTACTGTCACAGTCGGCATATAGATATATCTTGGCAACGGTCTAGTTTATGATTAACTCACCAATAAAAAGTTTGAAGAAATAAATCGGCTCAAAACGTATCAATGTCAATGTTCAATTCGGCCTCACCTGCAGACGACATGTGCGCCTCGGTCCGCCGATATTTTCCTGTATGCGTAGAGCACAAAGCCATTTACTGGAAAGTTACATATTATGTAACACCGAAGTATTTCCACATCAACCATGCCAAACCCTTCAAAACCTTTATTATCATCGTAGGTGACGATGGAGAGTAAATGTTTACCATCATATGCATCGCTTCAATCTACACGTCAGCCATTTTTATGACTTATTTTTCGATTTGAAATTCTCTCGCACACCTTTGGTTATTACTAAGGTACACTGCCGTGAATATCGAAAGTAATGACAAAACAACCAATCAGAAGCCTTCTACTATACGCGTTCGGGTTTGGTATAGGAACAACCTGACTTCACACTTCCTGGCTACAGATCAAAACCTACAGGCCGAGAAACGACTATTGTCGTGCGTAGCAGCCTAAGGGTTAAAATCCTTAAAATTCTGACAACCATTTTTTTTTTTTTTTGTGGCAGAAATTTTCTTAAATTCTTTACTTACGTGTTGAACAAGTCTATCCAGAACTTTTTCTACAATTGTCTTCTTTTCCAATAACTCAGCCTCAGAATCTATCTCACTCTCCATCTCCCGGAGATACCAACTGACAAGGTCACTGCGCCTCATATTACTGGAGTCATCTTCTACAAATAAAATCATTATTATTTAACCATGTTTTATGTCATTGAGAAAAATTGAACATAAAAAAGTACAAGTGAACCCTTTCTAGGAAATGAGATATTTTGATTTGAAAGAATAATTTCCTGAACCCGAGTATTAAATGTGTAACATAATTTTTTCTCAGTTAACCATAATTAACAGACAAGAAAATTGTGACAGGGTCAAACAAATATATATATTTCTTTAAGACTGATGAAATGTAGTAAAATCTTGTCTTAACTCTGCAATGTTCCCATTTAACTTTGAGTTTAATTATGTCCCTTAGATCAACCAACTGCTAGGTTTGTGTAAACTCATGAAGGCAAGTAACACTTGGACAAATATTTAATCCATATGATTTTCATTTCGCATCGACACATAACATTGAATTTTACATGTAAGCATGCAAATCTCTTCACAAAGAACTGTCTCATAATGAGACTAACAGAGTTATAGAATTTCAATACAAGCCTTCACTAGAGAAATTTCAATCCCCTCCCCCAAGCCAATTTGGGGATACAGACAAACAGACATTATCATTCACAAATCAGGGCTTGCGCTGGCGGTCGCCACTGGCGAAACTAAAACATGACTGGCGATTTGAAACTGCTCTTGGCGACAATGATGTTGAGGGGCTTTTATTTAAGTTACTGTCGACAATAGAAAAAAACTTTGGCGATAACTGTTTCTAGAGTAATTGTTACAGGTAAATTTAGCCCCCGGACACCGCTTGTCAAATACAACATCTACAGGAATAACACACACCTTGTGTTTCTTCCTCCTGTCGCCTCATGTAAAGCACCATCAAATTGGCCATCTGTTTGTACTCATCGTAAGATAGCTTCAGTCCCTTCTTTGGCTGGGTAGCTGAAGCAGCATCTCCCTCTTGTGTAGGCTGTGGCTCTGCTGGTGTAGCATCTTTAAGAATCAGTTATACAACACTAGTCAGTCTCGTACTGATTTAAACCTCTTTTTATTGCCCATCTTTCAATATTCAAGTGGAGTATTGTCAAAATGGCAACATTTTTTCTAGAAAGTATATTAAAACTGTTGATACCTCTAAATTAAACCATTTTTTTTTCACTGATTTATTATAATAGAACAGAGAATTATTGTCCCTTGTAATATGAAGTGAATAATCGAGTCCTTTGTTGTAGGATCCATTTGTTAAAGGACTAAATAACAATCACGTTATTATATTGCGATTATTGAAACTGGTACTAGACCAAATTTAATTTTTTGAAGTGAAAATTTGATGGACATCTATTTAATTAACAAGATACTGTCCAGGTTAACCTCTGACCTAAAATTTATCAACAAATATAAAGGCTTCACAAATATGCTGATTGTGACCCCTGACCCACCGTCAATGTCCATCTCTTCTTGTTCCTGCTGCTGATCCTCCTCCTCCAAGTGAATGTCGGGCTGCTCCACACGGATGATTGACTTGTTCAGCAGGCGGAACGCTTCCTTCACATGCTTCGGCTGCACCTTAAGGATATAAATGACAAATTGTCACATCCTAATAAGTTAACTATTCTCTAGTTTGTAATGTTCTGTACGGCGTGTGTTATAGAGTAACTTAACCATGCTAGTCAGCCATGTTTTTTATTCTGTCCAGAACAAGGCAAGTAGGTAGATAGCTGATGAAGTAATTACCTGTGTAAATGGTCAAAAATCCAAAAGTAGAAAACTACAAGTTGATAAATTATCATTTTTTATTAAAACCTTTCCTCAATTATTTGGTGTACCGTACTTCCTACAATTTCACAAATAGGAACTAGTTTTAAATCTATCAATAAGTCTGATATTTCTATAAAAATGTTTTGCCAAAAATAAATTGATAAAAAAAAAAATCTATGTAAAATTGATTGCCCAATGACAGTATTTCATTTTACATCACTTACTTCGTCCTGACAGTGCAGCCGAGCCATTCCTTCAGACAAACGTATCATACTTTCAAGCTGACGGACTGTGATCCTCCAAGCCGACTTTGCTGCCCCTGTGCCGTCCCTTTGTCGAAGGTGTTTGTACTCCTCAATCATATACTCTTGTGCCTCCTTGTTAATCTGTTAAAAATTACCATGCTATTGTATAATAAAAGTATAAATGGACAAATGTCTGCAGTTTTTATAAACCCCATCCCTTATAAGCAATATACTTTTAATGAAAACAACACAAGTTCAGATTCAAGCCTTAACTTACCACCATTTCCTATCTGAACTATTGACAATCAGGATCAAAATAATACAAGTTTGTTTGCCAAAAGTAATCATTCAGACATACCGCTTTTAACTCATTCACCCCTGAAATATTGTAATGAACCATTCCAATCTTTGAATTATAGGTCTTCAATTGTCTTCAGGGGCGAATGAGTTAATAGAAGTGGTAACATAATTCAGGTTGCTACAAATATGACGAAACTCATTTATAGTCAAACCTAAAAAATTAACAAGTTATATCTATTTGTTACCGGAATTTAAACTGGTGGGCAAACATGAGATATCCTGTATTACATTGAGTTTAAACTGGTGGGCAAACATGTGATATCGTGTATTACATTGAGTTTAAACTGGTGGGCAAACAAGAGATATCCTGTATTACATTGGGTTTAAACTGGTGGGCAAACATGTGATATCCTGTATTACATTGAGGTTAAACTGGTGGGCAAACAAGAGATATCCTGTATTACATTGGTTTTAAACTGGTTGGGCAAACATGTGATATCCTGTACATTGTATTACATTGAGTTTATACTGGTGGGCAAACAGAGATATCCTGTATTACATTGAGGTTAAACTGGTGGGCAAACAAGAGATATCCTGTATTACATTGGGTTTAAACTGGTGGGCAAACATGTGATATCCTGTACATTGTATTACATTGAGTTTAAACTGGTGGGCAAACAAAGATATCCTGTATTTCATTGAGTTTAAACTGGTGGGCAAACATGTGATATCGTGTATTACATTGAGTTTAAACTGGTGGGCAAACAGAGGTATCCTGTATTACATTGAGTTTAAACTGGTGGGCAAACAGAGGTATCCTGTATTACATTGAGTTTAAACTGGTGGGCAAACAAGAGATATCCTGTATTACATTGGGTTTAAACTGGTGGGCAAACATGTGATATCCTGTACATTGTATTACATTGAGTTTAAACTGGTGGGCAAACAGAGGTATCCTGTATTACATTGAGTTTAAACTGGTGGGCAAACAAAGATATCCTGTATTTCATTGAGTTTAAACTGGTGGGCAAACATGTGATATCGTGTATTACATTGAGTTTAAACTGGTGGGCAAACAAAGATATCGTGTATTTCATTGAGTTTAAACTGGTGGGCAAACATGTGATATCGTGTATTACATTGAGTTTAAACTGGTGGGCAAACATGAGATATCCTGTATTACATCGAGTTTAAACTGGTGGGCAAACATGAGATATCCTGTATTACATTGAGCTTAAACTGGTGGGCAAACATGAGATATCCTGTATTACATTGAGTTTAAACTGGTGGGAAAACAGGAGATATCCTGTATTACATTGAGTTTTGTATTACTGTAGGTTTAAACTGGCAGGCAAACAAAATATCTTGCATTTAGTTTGGGTTTGAACTGGTGGGGAAACCCAATATATCTTGAATTACTTTGGGTTTTAAAGAAAACACGAGACAGCTTGTACTACCTTGGGTTTGAACTGGCGGGCAAACATGAGATATCTAGTAATGTCCTCGACCGAGTAGATCCTCTCGACGGACTCCTCCTGGCGACTGTGTAGATCCACAATACGACGAGCAATGGCATAGTCCGTCACCTACACAAACAGATGGTTACAGATCAGTCATTAGTATACTCATCATGAAGACATAGTTGCTTGCTTCGAAGTTAAACATTTGTCACACTGATAAAGTATAAATTTACTCCCAATAGAATTAATTTATACTTTGAAATTGTTTGGAGTACTGATGGAAGGAAAGGTTTTATTATCAGCAAATATTTCCATCTTCTGATGCATTTAGCTACATTTATCAACGAATGTCCAAAGAGAAAAAAAAAGTATATGCCAGACAGGAAATCTTGAAGCATTTTCCTTATAGAAGCAGTGTATGAAGTGCAAGTGGAAAATAAGTTTTAACTAGAGTAACAGTGACCTTGAACTCTGGACACATGGGTTGGGTTTCAGATTTAAGGTACTTGAAAGCCCTAATCATAATGTCCTCTCTAATCTTTGTTAGTGATATAAAAAATAACAAATTGTGGTTTGTACTGTACCTCATTACACTCATCAACCAAGATGAAGAACAGGTCAAAACGTGACATGATAGGAGCAGTCAGGGTGATGTTCTGTTTGAGCGATTTTGTCCTATCGTATCGTCCACCAATCGGATTAGCAGCAGCCAATATTGATGTTCTGGCATTCAATGTGGCCTAGAAATAAAAGTCAATTTTGTTAAAAGATCTCTCAATAATCTGAAAACCTGATGCAAGGAGGACAATATTCTTGATCAGTTCTATGTTTGCAGTGGGTTTTTATCTGAATTTTACAACATCTGTTCCTACATAAATAAGGAAAATACAGAACAACTTTTATCAAAATTGTCAAGATCTTCTTCATTTTCACTTCATTTTGGGAAAATGAAGCAGCCTACATTCAGTGGTAAAACTAGGCAAAAATAATGATTGGTTTAAAAACAAAAACTAAGTTTCCTACTGTTACCCTATTCCATTTTTATGACATACATTAGAACAAGAAACATGGAATCTACCCGAACAGCTATCATTCACTGGAGTTACCTACCCTGACGCCAGCCTTGGTGATGGAGATCGTCTGCTGTTCCATCGCCTCGTGAATAGCTACCTGGTCCTTGGGGTCCATCTTGTCAAACTCATCTATACAGCAGACACCGTTGTCAGCCAACATAAGGGCACCTGCCTCTATGACAAACTCGTGGGATTCCTCATCTTTAACCACAGCAGCAGTCAGACCAGCTGCAGTACTGGCCTTGCCACTGGTGTATACTGCCCTGGGGCTGAACTCTTCTACCTATGTAACATACAGGCCACAATATTAGTTGATTTCTTTACCAGGAGTGAATGTAACCTTAAGTTCATTGGATTGTCGCTCATCTTTCTTCTGAGATATTTGTTTTGATAATCACTCTTCTCAATTTTGTGTTGCACACTTGGCTTCTCAGTTTTAAATGTACTTTCTTTTTAGTTGGAAGTCTAGCACACTGCCTGACCTAACATGTAACTTGTTTGCTACTTTCCAGGAATAAAACTTTTATTCAAAGAATCAAATGTACAATAAAGTTTTACATCATTTTTTCCCTGTACAAAAAAATCACATATTCTGAGGAAACAGGAGACTTTGAATTAAAAACTAAAGGTAAATAAACCCATGACATAAAATGATATAGTATTACCTGTTTTAGGAACTGACTTTTGGCTGTACTAGGGTCGCCAACTATTAAAAACTAAAGGTAAATAAACCCATGACATAAAATGATATAGTATTACCTGTTTTAGGAACTGACTTTTGGCTGTACTAGGGTCGCCAAGAATTAAAAACTAAAGGTAAATAAACCCATGACATAAAATGATATAGTATTACCTGTTTTAGGAACTGACTTTTGGCTGTACTAGGGTCGCCAACTATTAAAAACTAAAGGTAAATAAACCCATGACATAAAATGATATAGTATTACCTGTTTTAGGAACTGACTTTTGGCTGTACTAGGGTCGCCAACTATTAAAAACTAAAGGTAAATAAACCCATGACATAAAATGATATAGTATTACCTGTTTTAGGAACTGACTTTTGGCTGTACTAGGGTCGCCAACTATGCATATGTTGATATCACCACGGAGATTGGTTTTTTCTGTTGTAACCTTCGGAACCCCACCGAACAACATGAGAAGCACGCCTCTCTTGATTTCTTCGCTACCTGATGGCAAGAAATTTTAAGTCATCAACACACATAACAAAGTTAGTCAGACAGTTTCATAAGCTAGTTTCCTTGTCCTATCTCTGTAAGTTCAGGGGTTTCAAAAGATTTCAAGTTGAAGGTATCTTGCACAAAGTAACTAACTCACTTCAGTAAATTTTAAAATACCTTATAGCAATCCTGATCATCTATTATTTCATGACCATGACAGTAGCCAGTAAAGAATGTACTTGGAAGGTAAATTTAAAATTATGTAAACTAGCTACAAAATTAAACCCCGGTATGTTAGGGCTATTACAGAAAAGGATACAGAAGCAGAAAAGTGCTTTCAGACTAGGGGAAGCAGCCGTTAGACGGCTGTAGATCAGGCCGGGGGGGCCGGCCCCTCCATTTGTAGGTTTTGATCGGTAGCCAGGAAGTGTGAAGTCGGGTTGTTGCTATACCAAACCCGAACATGTATAGTAGAAGGCTTCTGATTGGTTGTTTTGTCATTACTTTCGATATTCCCAGCAGTGTACCCTAGTAATGACCAAAGGTGCTCGAGATAATCACTTCATTTATGACACAAGACGCTGTACATTTACACGGAGATTCTCAGGTAAAAAGGTCAGGTATTTCATCAAGAATTGCATGCGATTTGCTACAGGTTTCAGGTCGTCATTCAATATATTTACTGTCACAGTCGGCATATAGATATATCTTAGCTACGGTCTAGTTTATGATTAAATCATCGATAAATAGTTTGAAGAAATCAATCGGCTCAAAACATATCAATGTCAATGTTCAATTCGGCCTCACCTGCAGACGACATGTGCGCCTCGGTCCGCCAATATTTTCATGTTTGCGTAGGGCACAAAGCTGTTCATTGGAAAGTTACATGTTATGTTACACCGAGGTATTTCCACATCAACCATGTCAAGCCCTTCAAAACCTTTATTATCATCGTAGGTGACGCTGGAGAATAAATGTTAACCATCATATTCATCACTTCAATCTACACGTCCGCCATTTTTATGATGTTTTTTCCGATTTGAAATTCTCTTGCACACTGTTTATTACTAGGGTACATTGCCGGGAATATCGAATGTAATGACAAAACAACCAATCAGAAGCTTTCTACGCTTTCGGGTTTGGTATCGCAACAGTCGGCTTTCACACTTCCTGTTTACTGATCAAAAACCTACAGACCGAGCGCCACTATTGTCGTGCGCAGCACCGACGGCCCGACTTTTCGAAACCACTATTGTGGCGCTTGCAGCCTTAGGGTTAAAAAGGGAGTGTTTTGTATTTGTGGTGTTTTTTTTATATTGTTAACTTTCTATACAACTTGATTTCACCACACAACTTGTGAGTTACAGGTAAGATCAGGCGAGATTAACTCACTCGATGGGTCTCGGCCAAAACTGTCATGCTCTAACTCTTGTTACAAATATAACGCTTGATTGACACGCTGCTGTTATAAGTGTTAAACTCTGTGATTGTGACGATAAGTTCACCGTTTATCATGACTTGCGTCTAAATGTAAATACAGCATGGATTTGTAATCAAATTAATAGTTTATTTCATATTTTCGTTTAATTAATATTTTGTGTGCTTCAAATTTTGGTGGGATTATATTTCGTGTTTTTTTATAAAACCATGAAATAAACGAAATTAAATCTCCAACGAAATATTATGCTTTTACAGTACTTTGACCCTAATTACAGTGTCTTACCATGTATCGTAGGGAACAGACTGGAACACATATTGTGGTAAAGATTTTTATCCATGCTCATGTCATATACTTTCTGCCATTCATCATCTGTCATCTGTTTTTTAATAGTCTCGGCTGTCATCTCCTCATCTTTCATATCTCGGCCACCAAACTGTAAAGAAAAAAATATCCAGATTTCATAAATAGAGACTCACAGGTAACGACCAACTTCATCTTATTGTGGCTAAAACTGCCACAGGTATTAGCCAAACTTCATCTTAATGTGGGTAAAACTGCCAAAAACCTTCCGTTGTCAATTGGCAAGGTAGACTAGTAAATTATGCCTAAAAGGATTTAACAAGTGTAGTGCAACTGTCCATAACAAATTAGCCAACCCCATTGTGCGAGTCAAAGTGGCAGTAGAGCAAAAATATCTGCTTTCAAGAACAAGATCTTTTGACTATTTCTACACACATTAATTTGAATGGGAAAGTTAATTCACGCCTTATCAGCCCTCAATGTTGACACCAAGCAGACAGTGCACTGTCTGCCTCAACCTAGGGAAAAGTCTTGTATGTTGATCGATAATGTATGGAACAAGTGTTTTTGACTTATCCGACTACTGTCCAGCTTTCCTTGTAATTTTTCTGGGAAACAGTTTAACACTGTACATGCTTAGACATAGGCAGACATACCCTTGGGTTACTAGAGGACACGGTACACGCCAGGAAAGCCAGTCTGTAGGTAAGGTCCCGTACTCCAAGCGCCTTCAGCCCTCGCACACCTTCTGTCTCATAACCTTCATTTCCACGCACCCTGGATGATGTCTCAGAATGAGCTCCTGATAGTTAAAAACATTTGTAATCTTGTTAATTTCTGAAAGGATAGTTTGTATGAACACTAACTATAGCATAAATATCATTGGGGATGATTTCATTAATGATTGTTATTTACTAGGATAAACACTTCTTTTCAAAACCTGGCCTACATTAAATTATTGTTTGTTTCCCCTTTGCCGACCAAAATCATAAAACCATGGGTAGGTAGATACGGAAATTATATTTTTCAATTTTGTTTTTATTTATACTGTAAGTAGTAACTTAAAATTCAAACAGAATACCAGTAGTCTAGACAAGTATGATTGTTTTTTTAAACAATTACAAAAAAAAAAAAAAAAAATCTTTCTGGAAAATGTCAATAAAATATTTTGAGCAAGAGATATTTTGGTAGGTAGGTAGATAAAGGGGAAACAAACAATTTATGTTATGCCCCTCTAATTTGCACTTTTGCTTGACACATGCCTTACTATGTAAAAAGTGAAACACTGCCAACATTTTGCAAGTGTCTAAAAAGTTACCACAAAGCTGATGCCACTATTATTACTCACCTGGTGTTGAGATGGTCCCCACATCTGGGACCACAATCAGGGTACCTGTGAAGTCACATTTGTCTCCTGCTTGTGCTGTTTCCACAGCCTCGGCTCGAAGTATAACCTCAACACTGACCAACACATGAAACACAATATTTAATCAACAAATAGCCACTCATTTTTTTCTTGATCAGCTTATTTCAGTTTTTTTTTATTTCCTTTTATTCGTTTCGTTTACTTTTCATTGCTTGAATACTGTAGAGATTTTCAAACTTAGATCCGAAAGAACTGTTAACAAGACCTAAACTTGCTGCACTGAATCAAAATTTGTAACATTTGTAGTTCAATATTTTAGAAAACCTCTTCTTTTCCCTTTTGTATAACTTGCCAATTTCAATCTAATTTGGCTCCAATAGGCAGTTTCTGGCTTACCTTCTAGGAATGCTTCCTCTAGGGAGTTCTGCCTGTGTTTCTTGTATCCGCACTTTTTGGAAATCCACAAATTTTGATTTGTTTACATCTAACATGAACCGTGCCCTATTGTTGCACACAGGATTCCTGCAAATGGTTGGCTGAAAAATACAAAAAACTGGTATGATATTTAAAATTAAATGACTTTTGCCTGAAAATGCACTTAACATGCACCAAAAAAACCACCAAAAAAACCCACCATTCAATTAAAAAGAAATACCCTCCCCCCACCCCACTTACCAAATGAATGCTGACAAATAGGCTTCAGTTAAAACATTAAGTTTGTATTTGGACCAACTACAAATATTTAAATACTGCCAATAGGCTAGTCTATTTCTTTGTTGTTGTTTAATTTCTCTCATTCCTAAAATGACCAGCTTTTGTGAAGTATGCACAACTGTAATGAAAAACAGTCGCGTTAGAAGAAACACATTTTTATTCAGGCCATACTGTTACCTGTGTGTATTTGAACTGTTGCTCCACATCTTTGATGACAGTTCTACAATCTAGACACATGAATGTACCACTGACCAGCTCTGGATGGACGGGATGTGTCCGCACAACCTGACCAATGATTCTAAGCAATGTCCCAACTTTAGCCGTAGTCATCTCTCTGACCCTGAGAAGATAAGTGCACTTAATTAATACATCAAAATTGGTTGTGTTTATTTCATAAAAGGTTTTACCTTAAATAGGATAACATCACGACACATTTTTTTCAGAAACTTACTTGAGTCTAGTGGGAACATCTGTGAAGCTGACATAAAACTCCTTTGCAGGTGGTATCTGACCCCAATCTTTCGCATAATTACGGACAGCACGACAGAGAAATGGATATACTCTGAAAGTGAAATTTGCTTTATGTGAACCTTGTTTCGATAATGCACTTGCTGATAAAGTGTTTAAATATAACATGAACTAAATGCAGATTTTAATGAAAACAGAAAGGCAGTGTTCTTCAGAGTTGGTATGGTACTTATAGTCTTTTTCTCCTAGTATATATATATATATATATATCAAAGTAAAATCAATCTCAAAATTCAATCTCTGTCTAGTCTAGAAAGGGAACATTTTCTTTAACATGTACGGAGAAAAACTGTACATAAAGTAAAACATGTCTGTTTACCTCAAACAAACATTACTATGTACAACATCCATCATGTATGATTTTGTAGGAATCATGTGCTGTTGTAACCAAAAGCTAACTGTAACTGTCCTACATTCCCACACCATTTCAGCTTAAACAGTAAAAATAAAAAGGTTTACAGAACACAGTGTTTTCAACAGGTGGTCGACTTGTTCACATGGTACAGTATACATATTTTCTAAAAACAGCCGGTTGGTTCAGAGTTCATGAATTCATCAAAAAGCAGGTAACTTTTGTCGGTAATTGGCTTTTAGCATGAACAATGGCATACGACTTTAAAATAGAAATCTCGTTCACCTGTAGTACTCCTCTAGAATGGTAGTAGACAGCTGCTGGTTGAACTTTTCCACATCTTCAAAGCTTACTGTAAGTGTGTTTCTTTCTGGTCTGATCAATTCTTGAACTTCTGACAAGTATTTTTGTTCGCCATCTACAGAAAATCTACAAATAAAACATATATTTAATCAGTAAAATTTAATTTACCACGCATGTAACATGCAAGATTAGATAATGTATTACCGATGCGAAAAGTTTCATGCATAAAATAAATGCAATTCCCACCGACACAACATATCACCAGGGCCATATGACGCAAATCGGGTTGATTTCCAGTTATTTCCAGTAATCATAGAGGGTGTAAGATTGTGTGCATTAGCATCACCATCAGAAAATGACAAACTGCGTCAGATGCCTACCATTTCCAACTGGTCCAGTTTTTCTCGCATTTTTATAGAAAAGTTTGGAGACTTGGATCGGGCTCAAATGCAAAAAGATTTTCTTCGAAACTTAATAATGAAATAATAAAAATGTATCTTACTCTTCCAAAAAGTCCTGAAATAGTTTCTGACATCTTTCGCCAACCTGATCTTTCACTTGGTTAGTCCTGACAGCTTGTTCGGCAACATCCATGGCGAAACGTAAGCAACGTGTTTACAGTACACACAATGACTTCTTTCCCGCCAGATTTGTCACGTGACTGTCAGTTATTACTTCATTCGGAATACGTCTAATTCACTATTAAGATACGAGATAGATCGAACGCAAATTACCATTGTAGACTTGTCTAGTCACGAAAATATTAGAAACTACATTTTGCATTACGGTTAATGTCTTATTTTTTTGACTGTCACGGGGTAGAGAATATAAGTCCGGTACCTGAAAATTGAAATTCACGGTTCCGTCTTCTTTCTTTACCAGAAAAGTGTCTAGGAAGGGCATTGTGTCTTTCAGGCACGTAACAACCTACATATTGTATGTAGCAAAAAAGCCCGGGCTTACACATCATTTTTGACAAAATAAAAAAAATATAAACGCAACATAGACTATATGATATAACATATTAAAAAGCAATGACAGATGTTTTGTATCTGCTATAAAGACCGCCAACTAAAATGCTTCGTTGCAATCAAAGTCTCTAACAAATGTAGAACTGAGGGTAGCATATTCATTCGGCATGGTAATCGCGCCAGTGAAACTCTAGTCTTGCTAATTATCGGTGTACTTAAACACTAACTCTAGTTTTCCCCTTGAAATAAAGTGTTTCTAGGTGGGGTTTTTTACCGCTTTTATACATATAAAGGGAACAATATGGTTGGTAGCCTGGCTTCAATCATTTGACATGGTAACCGTGTCAGTGCAACTCTAGCTATGCAAATTATTGGTATACACATAGAACTCACTAGCCCCCCGCCCCCGTAAAATAAACTGTTCATATGATTTTATCCCCTTTATTAATACAAAATACATATGGAATGGTCATAAACCATGGCTTTATATTTTACACATTGACCAGTATATCGGTTCTTATGTACATTCTGTTAAACTATTCCTAGTGCTAGCTTGTGATACTAGTCTCATATCCCTGCGCAACCGGAGTCACAGTCGCGAGAAGAAATGTCACACTCTTACAACAACTATCCCAAAATCCACATGATTTTAAATTTCCTTTTCCGTGGAATAATGTTACCGAACTCCATAATAGAATTGGCGTAGATGAGCACCAATCCCTACGTACCCAAAAAGAAGCAAAATTTTTGTAAAATAATAGGGGAAAACGATATTTTCTTGCTTTAAAATGGCCATTAAAACTGACACCAGAACAAGGGAGAACGCGTCTCATGTGTTCTAGAAAACAAAATTTTCCTGGGGAAGACGCCCCCGACCCCCACCAATGGGAGGGGGGAAAAAAACCTCACATACCCTCCCCTCCTCGCGCTACGCGCTTCGGGGTGCTGCCTTCGGCAGCACACTTCATCATTGGGCTTACACATTGAAAACCCGTTTGTTACGCCCCTGTCTTTGGTTTCTTCCTCGAATGTGAATTTGATGTTGTTAGTGGCATATATGGTGTTGATATGAGTGTTCGAATACTTCTGTGACCCCTTCTTGATTATTATATCTCAAGTAAGTCGTCAACATATCGATATATGGTACGTTACAATCCTATATCTGGTACGTTATAATCCTATATATGGGACATTACAATCCTATATCTGGTACCTTATAATCCTATATATGGCACGTTATAATCCTATATCTTGTACGTTATAGTCCTATATATAGTACGTTACAATCCTATATCTGGTAGGTTACAATCCTATATATTGTACGTTATAATCCTATCTATGGTACGTTATAATCTTATATATAGTATGTTATAATCCTATATATGGTCCGTTATAATCCTATATATAGTACGTTATAATCCTATATCTGGTACCTTATAATCCTATATATGGAACGTTACAATCCTACATCTGGTACGTTATAATTCTATATATGGGACGTTATAATCCTATATCTGGTACGTTATAATCCTAAATATGGTACGTTATAATCCGATATATGGTAAGTTACAATCCTATATCTGGTCCGTTATAATCCTATATCTGGTACCTTATAATCCTATATATGGCACGTTATAATCCTATATCAGGTACGTTATAATCCTATATCAGGTACGTTATAATCCTACATATGGTACGTTACAATCCTATATATGGTACATTACAATCCTATATGTGGTACGTTACAATCATATATATGGCACGTTATAATCCTATATATGGTACGTTACAATCCTATATCTGGTACGTTATAATCCTATATCTGGTACGTTATAATCCCATATATGGTACGTTACAAACCTATATCTGGTACGTTATAATCCTATATATGGTACGTTACAATCCTATATCTGGTACGTTACAATCCTATATCTAGAACATTACAATCCTATATCTGGTACGTTATAATCC
>NW_018407338.1:133548-146027 GCF_002113885.1 Mizuhopecten yessoensis
GTTACAATCCTATATCTGGTACGTTGCAATCCTATATCTGGTACGTTATAATCCTATATATGGTACGTTACAATCCTATATCTAGAACATTACAATCCTATATATGGTACGTTATAATACTATATATGGTACGTTACAATCCTATATCTGGTACGTTACAATCCTATGTCTGGTACGTTACAATCCTATATCTGGTATGTTACAATCCTATATCTGGTACGTTACAATCCTATATCTGGTACGTTATAATCCTATATATGGTACGTTACAATCCTATATCTGGAACATTACAATCCTATATCTGGTACGTTATAATCCTATATCTGGCACGTAGCAATCCTATATCTGGCACTTAGCAATCCTATATATGGTACGTTATAATCCTGTATATGGTACGTTACAATCCTATATCTATAACATTACAATCCTATATCTGGTACGTTATAATCCTATGTATGGTAAGTTACAATCCTATATCTAGAACATTACAATCCTATATCTGGTACGTTATAATCCTATGTATATATGGTACGTTACAATCCTATATCTGGTACGTTATAATCCTATATCTGGTACGTTACAATCCTATATATGGTACGTTATAATCCTATATATGGTACGTCAGAATCCTATATATGGTACGTTACAATCCTATATCTGGTACGTTATAATCCTATGTATATATGGTACGTTACAATCCTATATCTGGTACGTTATAATCCTATATCTAGAACATTACAATCCTATATCTGGTACGTTATACTCCTATATACGGTACGTTATAATCCTATATATGGTACGTTATAATCCTATATCTGGTACGTTGCAATCCTGTATCTGGTACGTTATACTCGTATATACGGTACGTTATAATCCGATATATGGTACGTTACAATTCTATATAATCCTATATATAGTACGTTATAATCCTATATATGGTACGTCAGAATCCTATATATGGTACATTACAATCCTGTATGTGGTACGTTACAATCGTATATATGGTACGTTACAAACCTATATCTGGTACGGTATAATCCGATATATGGTACGTTATAATCCGATATATGGTACGTTACAATTCTATAAATGGTACGTTATAATACTATATATGGAACGTTACAATCCTATATTTGTTACGTTATAATCCTATATCTGGTACGTTATAATCCTATATATGGTACGTTACAATTCTATATATGGTACGTTACAATCCTATAAATGGTACGTTATAATCCTATATATGGAACGTTACAATCCTATATCTGGTAGGTTACAATCCTATATATGGTACGTTACAATCCTATATATGGTACGTTACAATCCTATATCTGGTACGTTATAATCCTATATATGGTACGTTATAATCCTATATCTGGTACGTTATAATCCTATATATGGTACGTTACAATCGTATATCTGGTACGTTGCAATCCTGTATCTGGTACGTTATAATCCTATATATGGTACGTTACAATCCTATATCTAGAACATTACAATCCTATATATGGTACGTTATAATCCTATATATGGTACGTTATAATCCTATATCTGGTACGTTACAATCCTATATCTGGTACGTTATAATCCTATATCTGGCACGTAGCAATCCTATATCTGGAACATAACAATTCCACGTCTATTACAAAACCAATTTCTTGTCAAACTATAAAGATCTGTATTCATTAATATAATATTTGACTTACCTTTACTATTTTTTGGAACATAATTATACATTCTTACATTCTTATATATATGTATATATATTTTTTCAAGTTATATGTATAAAAGCTTTATCCCCCCCCCCCCTAATGTAATATAATATGGAATTAATTAGATACTTTATTTTACCTTTGATAATTACTAATTTAGCTTTTATATATACCAATTTCTTTTTTGTGTGTGTGTTTTTTGTTTGTTTTGTTTTCTGTTTTCTTCTTCTTCTTCTTTAAGCTTACATCAAGATATGGAGGAACTCCTTTCAATTTAACTAAAGAATTACCACATTACTTACAGGAGTTGGTGTAGCCCTACTTACAAATTATATATCTACTTGCTGAAATCGGCTTTTGATCCTTAACAGTGTGTGATGGCTAGTGTGTTATACATATGGACTGTATGGCCTGTATCTGTTGAGGGAATAAATCCAATATCACCAAATAATTATACTCAACAGTTTACCTTATATGAATACCAGTAACTCATTGTCAATACTTGATACTATTCACTGAAGGTAATAGTCTAGTAAATATCTCAAATTAAATATCCCTAGTGAAAGGGTTACTATTTACTATATCTCAAAAATACTGAACAAGTCTGTTTACATCAATGAGTTACTTCCCCTTATCCCAAACATCATATCAATGTACAGATATATCTGTGTTTCTTACCACCTGTTGTCACTTTAAGGAGAGGTCTTAGATTGGCTATGCCTGATGTCTGATCCTATTGACTATTGCTTATATTGTCAATAAAATTTGTTGAAATTGAAATTGAAATTCTGGACATACATTTATGGAAACATAACTCAATACGATTCGAAAGACACAGCCCCGTTAGCGCTTTCACACTATAATTAAGGTGGCATGATTATTGTGTAGTACCGGGAAAGTGTTGACCACTGACCATCCAGGGTCACTGGTCAGATACAATTGCCAGTATTTATATCTGTACAGCCAATGAGCACATACATTAAAGCCATTGTATTGCTGGGTGTTCTATGAAAAGATTTATAATACAGGCAAACTCCGATGTTTCGATCATTGCGGGACCATCTGCGAAAATTTGAAAAAACGGGATTTCGACTCCCGAATATTGAACATCGAGATCCTGTAAAAATGACAGAAGATGATCCTTAAGAAATGTGACGAAACACAGGCTAAGACATTTGATTTTAAACATAAATATTGCATTTCTTATCAACTTCAACATTTCGTTGTTAATCAGATTCCATGGCTTGTACTGTTAAATTACCAGGGGGTATTTTAATGTGTTGGAACAGGTAAACATTTCACTTCGATTTATAAGTTTTATTTTTTAATGTTTTTATAACGAAATGGCATTGATTTTACTTCAAAACAACGAGAAATTTGACTCATAAAAGTTCTATACACGAAAAGAATATAAGGAGTATTATAAAAGGGAGCAATTCTTGACTTTGTCGTAAGTTCGACACATCGAGAAAAAAACTCCCTTAAAAACTCTGTCCATTTTATAAAGTTAGTGTCCATTTTTGTTTATTTAAACATATTTTATTGTCAATATAATTAGCAATGTGATTGGGCACAAGTTGAATAACTTATACGAAGCCCTTTTGCAACACTTTTACAATTAGAATTTTAACTACAATTCAAGATGGCAAAACTACACAGACTTTGCATAGACTTTGCACTTTCATCACATCCCGTGCCATGGGTAGTTTCCTCCTTGTCATTCCAGTCGTCCTTGAATATCCGTTTCGCCTTTGCCGTTTGAATCAGGAAAGACCAAAGAAACAACCATCACAGGTCAAAACAAAATTGCTTAACATTAATAACAATTGTTAAAAGTCTTTTTAATTGCACTGAGAGTAGAGTAGACAGAGGGAAAAGGATTATTGAAATCTGTTTGAGTCGTGAATAATATATTGCTGAGTATGCATAAATAAATTAAAAAAATCATGATCAGCGAGTTCAGGGTATAGGCACATATTTATTCAGTTCTCGGAAAAGAGTTGCTCTTTGTATGACATAATTATTATAGTTTAAAAAGAAATGGTATGCATCTTCGATAGCCGAACCACAAGTACAACGTTGGTCATTAACTATGCCGTTAGCTCGATATAAATAACCAACCTAGTATGTAGAACTTATTGTTTGCCCTATCGCCGCAGAGAAAGTAGTAAGGTACTTGACGTAAATTACTATCTTGAATAGCGTTTTAAGTGTCCAGTTTTGGGGATAGCCTTGTGGGTCAGTTGGTTGTGAGTGTAGATGCCCTGTATCCCGACATACAAGCGTGTGGGGAATTCGATGTCAACAGTAGAATCAATTACTGAGGGCACTATAAACTATACACTATGCTCATGCAGGGGTTTGAAACCTTATAATATATATCGGTCATTAACTTTAAATTGAATGAATATTGACTATTTCCGTATTTCATTGGAAAACTTTAATTAAACAATCACATATACAATTTCTCAATCTAATGATTTTTCAAATGTAAACATACTATGGAAACTTGTCCTATTCCGACCTCCCTAGAGAACTAAAACAAAATATGACAAACCTACTGTGTTCATAACAACCCTTGTTGGAGCTATTTAATAATACTGTGAGAATACAATGATAATCTGACTGTCATTCTGTCCTGTGACAAAGTTTATACTTCAGTGGTATACGTTCAGTAGACAATCTCTGGAACTAAGGAGAGGAAGCCTCCATCATTTAACAAAAGCTTGTAGTATTTTATAGTCGTTATTATGTTGTTACTTTCACGGTTGTTTTATCTAGAATGTCATCAAATTATATTTTATGATAATTGAATTATGTATTTCTCCATCACATAAATTATTTTTAGTGTAAATGTGCCCAAATATGTTTTATATTCATATTTTTTTTTTTCTCTTTCATTAAGTTTTACGTCCCGTTATTAGCATGGACCCTTTAAGGATCCATGCACCACTCCACTGCTGTGATTTTTTTGATACAATAACATCCCCTTTATTTTAATTTAGTTTTAAATGTCACTGTAACACAGCTGGGCTACAGTGTGGTAGTGTAACATGACATCCCGGGTTGACTTAACTGTAACACAGCTGGGTTATAGTGTGGTGGTGTAACGTGACATCCCGGGTTGACTAACTGTAACACAGCTGGGTTATAGTGTGGTGGTGTAACGTGACATCCCGGGTTGACTAACTGTAACACAGCTGGGTTATAGTGTGGTGGTGTAACACGACATCCCAGGTTGACTAACTGTAAAAAGATGGCTCTTGTCAGATCAGTCTGGAAATTCAATATGCGTAACCGAGAACCAACGTGTGAAATACCCCTATAAACTTTTAACCTATATGCATATCTAGGGACCATAGAGAACCTTCGTGTAAAATTTGAGAAAGAGCGATATCAAACTTCTCAAAGCAAGATGGCTACCCGTTGACAATCTTGGCCTAGCCGGAAATTTGATATGCATAACTAAGGACCATGGGGGGGGAACCTTCATATGCAAAATAAAGACCCTCCAGTAGTTTACGAGAAATAGCACTAAGAAGATTTGTTTAAGGACAGACAATATGACAAACCACCAACCATGGGTGATTTGAATAGCCCATCATCTGATGATGGGCTAAAAATCTTACCTTTGAAAACAATTTATGGTAACCATCAGCAAAACACACGAGCTACTGTGCAGAAACAAATTTTCCATTTATAGTCAAGACCTTATCTTTGATCTGTAAACTCAAAGAATTCAAAGGAAGCAGCAATTCAAGGAAATTCTATAAGGTGAAGAGTTGAAAGTATGAATCCTCGATTGAATTTGAGGAAATCAAAAGATATTGTGCGTCAACAGAGGTGAAATGGATTGACAAACAAGATTTAGAGCATCCACTTCGATCCTTATTGGGAGGGGGGAAAGGAAGAAACAAGAAAACACAATATTTTATTCTGGCTCTTTTATTAATCGTTCATTTGTTCTACTTCTTTTTCCTTTGAAGATACTTTTTCAACTTTTGAAATAGCATCTACATGATTTTGTTGCATTTAAGGGTTCTATTGAGCTTGACAAAATTGTTAGTTTTCATTTTGTTGCAAGTGGAATGATGAAAAAAGTCAAGAAGATATAAATAAAAAAACAACACATCAGACACATTTGTGATTTTAAATAACCTAATTCTTGACCTCACTAAAGTGTGAACATGATGGAAACAAGAAAGCAATTTTTCCAGCTTCCTAAACAGCGGTTTGTTGGTAACTAGCTTACATTAAACAAGTATGTTGAGCTTTGATTTGTTTACCACTTAATCAGTTACATTTGACTAGATTGCCATAATCAGTTGGGACAGATTTTAAAATCACTTCATTGAGCAGTGTTCGAAATACACGTTTTTGATGGTAATGTTATGTCAACAACAAATAAGTTATAACAATTTTTGAATGTTATCAACATGATGTTACAGAGTCCTGGATGTATCCCGTATTTAATCAACCTCCTCGATGGTTGGGCCACCGCTTCCACCAGTGGAGGCACCGTCGGCACCACCTGGCATACCACCAGGCATACCACCTGGCATTCCACCAGGCATACCACCAGGCATGCCTCCTGGAGCTCCACCAGCTCCCTGGTAAAGCTTGGTAACAATGGGATTACAAATCGCCTCCAACTCCTTTTGTTTGTGTTCAAACTCCTCCTTCTCAGCCAGCTGGTTTGCATCTAGCCATGCTATCACTTCAGAACACTTGTCACTGATTGTCTTCTTATCCTCTTCACTTATCTTGTCCTTCAGCTTGTCATCCTCAGCAGTGGATTTCATTTGGAAAGCATAGCTCTCTAGACCGTTCTTGGAAGAGACACGGTTACGTTGTGTATCATCTTCTGACTTGTATTTCTCTGCATCATTCACCATCCTTTCGATCTCCTCCTTGGACAAACGACCTGTTAACAGACAAGAAATTCACCTTAATTGACTACAAACACCACCAGTATCGATCGGGTTATCAAACATTTAAAAAGAGTATTCATGACAGATTTTTTTTTGGAAAGATTTACTGTTATTTCAAATCAAAAACTTGAGTACAAAACCTCTATAGTAGTGGTAACAAACATGTGAGCGTCATCCAGCTAATTGCATTTAAATGCAACCTCTGCATTAAAACCACAAGGGACAGACTTTTTATCAATCTCATGAGAAAACAAAGAAAGAGAAACTTACCTTTGTCATTGGTGATGGTGATTTTATTCTCTTTGCCAGTACTCTTGTCAACGGCAGAAACGTTCAGGATTCCATTGGCATCGACATCAAATGTAACCTCAATTTGAGGTACACCTCTTGGTGCTGGTGGAATTCCGGCCAGTTCGAATTTTCCTAGCAGATTGTTGTCTTTGGTCATTGCTCGCTCTCCCTCATAAACCTGGATCAACACACCAGGCTGATTGTCGGAGTAAGTGGTAAATGTTTGGGTCTGCTTGGTGGGAACAGTTGTGTTACGTTTGATAAGTGATGTCATCACACCTCCAGCAGTCTCAATACCCAAGGACAAAGGAGCTACGTCCAACAGCAACAGATCCTGGACTGCCTCAGACTTGTCTCCAGAAAGGATGGCTGCCTGCACAGCTGGAAATGAAACAAAATTAAGTCACATAAGTCAATGTAATCATTTCAAATAAAACATTTTTGAAAATGGAAATTGGACAATGGGTTATGACAAACAGCTTTCAATTTCTTCTATATATCCAAATGAAAAAAGACAAAATTACACACCTGCACCATAGGCAACAGCTTCATCAGGATTAATTGACTTGTTTAGTTCTTTGCCATTGAAGAAGTCCTGAAGAAGTTTCTGGATCTTTGGAATACGCGTGGAACCTCCAACTAGTACAATGTCATGTATAGTAGCTTTGTCAATTTTAGCATCACGCAGCGATTTTTCGACAGGGTCCAAGGTTCCTCTGAAAAGATCTCCATTCAACTCCTCAAAACGTGCCCGAGTGATACTGGTGTAGAAATCTATTCCTTCATAGAGGGAGTCAATCTCAACACTGGCCTGAGCACTTGATGACAAGGTCCTCTTTGCTCGCTCACAGGCTGTTCTCAGACGACGTACAGCCCTTTTGTTGTCCGAGATGTCCTTCTTGTGTTTACGTTTGAATTCCTGCACGAAGTGGTTAACCATTCGGTTATCAAAGTCCTCACCACCTAAGTGGGTATCCCCAGATGTGGATTTTACCTCAAAGATTCCATCCTCAATTGTCAGAATGGATACATCAAAAGTACCACCACCTAAATCAAAGATGAGTACGTTCCTTTCTCCTCCAACCTGAAGAATAAATGAATTTCATCAATACCATTTCATTTTATGATTTCCAAACATTGCCTTTTTTAAAGTTAAATATGGAGGGGGGCCTGGATGACATCTTAAATTTTTGGTTCTCCCTGTTCATTATAGATGCTTCAAATCATATACTGTAAACAAGACCACCCATAAATACAGTCTTATAATATCGACAGTGACAACATGAACACAGGAATAATGAAATAAATCACTTGGTTGTTGAAAGGATGGGGGAAAAAAACAACAATAGAACTACATGTAGATGTAGGGAAATTTTAAACTAAAATAGGGGAAAATAATGCCAAAATTGGAAAGGGAATTTGGCCCAAAGTCGGCTATAAAAAAAGGCTTGTATGTATTCATCAGTTTGATATGTTCTCTTCTTTTCTGTTAAGTTTGATCAGTTTGCCTGTTCGCCATCTTAATAAATCTTTTGAGCAACCTCAAAAGTTCACATGCAAATCTCAGGACCAAGGGGAACCAACATATCAAATTTGAGAAAGATTTGTTTATGCCTATTTGCTTAAATGTTGCTAACATAACACTGTGCTATCATAATTTGTTTTGTTGACTCAAAAAATATCATTAGATAAAAATATAACTATTTGTAAAGCTTCTACAAACATTATGATTAATAAATTAATAAATAGTCAACAGGTTTGATGCGATTCATTTGTAAATAATCCTAAAGTTGCTAACATTATTATATTCTGTCTAACGTTACATACAAGAGACATCGAACGGACACATTTTGGCAAATGAATAAAGGGCCATAACTCTGTAATTTACGTTCTCATAATTGCAGTTATCGATCTTGTCTGTGCTACCATAGCAACAAACATACTTTTGAAGTTTGAATCTAATCCGTTGAAAACTACTTGAGATATTGTCCAGAAACTTTGTGCCCATTCACGTGATTGATAACAAAATATGTTCCGTCATAAGACTGGCCTTTACAAATATTATACAAGCTTAGGAGCTGTGCATTCAAGCATTTAGCAGTGGGTAAGTTCCTGTTTAAAAAGCAGATTTAACTTGGGGTCATCCAAGGTGTTCGTTTTTGTTGGCGAACAATGGCTAATAAAACATTTTGTCAAAAAATAATCAATATTGAAAGACCGTTACCTTCTTGTCAAGACCATACGCAATTGCAGCTGCTGTTGGTTCATTGATGATACGTAAAACATTCAGTCCAGAAATTGTCCCAGCATCTTTTGTTGCCTGTCTCTGAGAGTCATTGAAGTAGGCTGGGACTGTTACTACAGCATTTGTTATAGTCTGGAATATAAATTAAGCAGTGTTGGTACTTATATCAACTCTTTTGACATATAAAGATGCCCTTTTTCCTAGCTGGAACAGGAACACTGAAGTATCAAATGTATACACTTTGAAGTATGCATTGAATTTATAATTATTTCATTTCTTGTTGTAGGGTTGATGATTTAATAATATTGAAAATCAAAACCTTATATATAGCAAGTGTCTCTACTAGTGTTGCAGTAATTAGGTCCATGGAATTACAAACCGATAATGAAATCAGGGCTCAGGTTTAACAAGCCCAATGGGCCTGCATCGCTCACCTGGTATTAATCTCACACTTGTAATCTTAATAGTAGACTAAATAACAGCTACAGGCAGAATATCAGTGTTTGATTCATAAGAACCTATTGAAAGATTTAAACATGATGCATGTGACCTCGAATGTTGAACAAGGACATTAGGTTGAAAGTGGGAAAAGGTCATTCATTTGAACAAACTTGGTAGCCCTTCATCCATGCATGCTACAGGCCCAATTTCAGTACCCTTGGCCTTTTGGTTATTGAGAAGAAGTTGTTTAAAGTTTTTAACATATTTGACCCCTGTGACCTTGAATATGGGTGAAGGTCGTTCATTTGAACAAACTTGGTAGCCCTTCACCCAAGCATGCTACTGGCCAAATATCATCTCCCTGGGCAGTTTGGTTATCGAGAAGATGTTTTTTGTTTTTTTTAAACATATTTGACCCATGTGACCTTCAAAATGGATGAAGGTCATTAATTTTAATAAACTTTGTAGCCCTTCATCCCAGTTTGCTTCTGGCCATATATCATCATCCTAGCCCTTTTGGTTATTAAGAAGAAGTTGTTCAAAGTAAAATATTGACGCCGCACCACGGCATAAGCTCACTTGGCACTTTGTGCCAGGTGAGCTAAAAAACACCATAAGTTTTACCTTGCCAAGATAGGCTTCTGCAGTTTCCTTCATTTTGTTGAGAACCATTGAGGATATTTCTTCTGGGAAGAATTCCTTTTCTTCAGTCTTGTATTTGACCCTCATTTTTGGTTTACCTTCAACGTTGACCACATCAAAAGGCCAGTGTTTCTTATCGGAGGTGACACAGGGATCATCAAATTTTCTACCTA
The DNA here is from genome assembly GCF_002113885.1 of Mizuhopecten yessoensis. NCBI lineage: Eukaryota > Metazoa > Mollusca > Bivalvia > Pectinida > Pectinidae > Mizuhopecten > Mizuhopecten yessoensis. Next base: position 143,984 of record NW_018407338.1, read on the forward strand.
TGAGACGTTTTGCATCTGGAATGAAAATACATTAGCCATATGAAAAACAGCTAGAACTTAAAAGTGATTGTAAGTCAATTGATATATAATGTTAAGAACAATTTGACAGGCTTTTTACCATATTTTTTTTAAACCTCATGGTCTTTACCCACTATGGAGAAAAGGGTTAATAAAAACCATAGTACTGAAAGTGTGCTGTTTTCATTAAACATTTGACCCTTGACCTTGATCATAGATCACCAACCATTTTGTCAAATGTGATAACTAAACATCTCAGCATCTTATAATATCAAAACTCTACACTTTAATGAATTTTAAAGCTTTTTAAAAGTTTGTTACCCCAAAAAGTGCATTTTAACTTGATGAAATAATGAAAACGGAAGTAGGCCTTTTCCACAAAAATGTTTCTGAAGGAAAAAGTTTGCATTGTTGGTCTCCATAACATGTCCAAAAGATGAAATTGATGGCTTCATTCGTCATTGAGTTATTGCAATTAGGGGAAAACGGATCAATGCCATGGTGGTCATCTTGGATTTAAGATAAAAACTGAAGTTGTCAAAAATTTGGCAAACATAATAACCTACACTTTATTTACAGTGTTCTCCCCAGGCTGTTTTAGCACAACAGTACCGTTAGGCATGAATTTTGATTCACGTCACCATTTGATCGGTGTATAACTCCACAAAAACGACTGGAACATCAAGTTCTCACTATTAATAACCTCTTCTCCCCTTTCCAATTTAGACTCATCCTCATTAGACTCCGAAAGAATTTTGAACAATTTTTGAAAATAAGATGTTTGAAAATACGGGACCTTCAGACCCAACAGCAAGGTTTTTTATTTGACCTTTTTTATATTAACATAAGAACGAGACAACAAGAAAAAGATAGCCCCGAATAATATTATTGCATGACTGCTGTACATTTTAAACATTTCCACCTATGATGTCATGGCGACCATATTGAATTTTTGACCTACTCGAAAATGTTGCAATCACACCTTTAGACCTTGGCCTACAACATACCCTAACCCTTTCACCCCTACGTAACCTAAGTAGACTCTACCATACATTGATCTGGATGAGTCCATTATGGTCTACAGTGGTGAAAGGGTAAAAGACTATGAACACATCTGCTACCAATCAAAAGATTTGGACTCCACAAAATCGTAACGGAAAAAAACCCAAAAAACAACATTACAATAACAATAGGTATTTTCACCAGTTTGGTGAAAAGCCTGAAAAAGAACTAAATTAGATTCTAGGCTATGTTCAGTAATTACCAAAAATTGTGTTTGAGGGATTCATAGCCACTTGGTTCTTGGCGGCATCTCCTACAAGACGCTCTGTGTCTGTAAACGCTACATAACTTGGGGTCGTTCGATTTCCCTGGTCATTCGCAATGATTTCGACTTTTCCATGCTGGAAAACTCCAACACAAGAATAGGTGGTTCCCAAATCGATTCCAACTGCTTGTTTAGCCATATTGCTGTGAAAAAAAAAAAAAAAAAAACATCAAATAAGTACATGCATATATAAAACTTAACGAAAATATGAAATAAACTATCAATATTATTACAAATCTAGGCTGTATTTGTAGACACAAGTCATGATAACAGTGTAATTATCGTCACAGAGGCAAACACTTATAACAATATCGTGTCAATCAAGCGTTATATCTGTAACAAGGTTACATTGTTCTTTGTATGCAAGACTTTATTATAAAGCACGACGGATTTGACCAAGTTCATCTCGCCCGGTCTAAGCACCTGTACCTCGCAATCTGTGCGGTGAAATCAACTACAAACAAGAGGCCCAAGGGCCTTAGCGGTCACCTGAGTTATATCATAGGTACTGGTAGCTTTATTTTATTGTTTAGATGTGATGTGGAAATCAGCATGTAAACTAAGTGAAATACAATACTTGTCATGTCATCAATGGATAAGAATTTGAAAATATTGGTAAATGTTCCCTTTGGGGCCCCGCCCTAGCCCCTGGGGATGGGGCAGGAATCCCAATTTTACAAAGTAATACTCTCATTCACC